>NW_022987567.1:4927825-4990325 GCF_902827165.1 Trematomus bernacchii
GATTGTTGTAACTAATTTACATGTGCTTACATGATTGAAGATGTGTTTACCGTAGCAGTGTGTGTCATGCTGTTGGAGACATGTGTTGTGTGTGCTGTGATGATGATGATGATGATGATGATGATGATGATGATGATGATGATGATGATGATGGATATACTTGTGTCTGTGTGTGTTTTACCACCAACTAATACATTACAGAAGCAATTCTCTGTGCAGTACTGCAGTTGTGTTAGTGTCGTTTCCTTGTGTTTGATGATATATGGCCCGCAATAGCAAAATCAGTCAGGTGTCGCAACATAAACAAGGATTTATCTAATCTAATCTTTATTTAATCAGAGGGAATGAGAAGCAGCTGGGTGATTGGGTGATACATGTATAGATGAAGCTGTGGTTGGGAAGGGCAGAGAAGTAGAGAAAAGTGGAAGCACGTTTGGAAACGATGGAATGCCCCGGCGATTAACGAGTACGGCCAATGACACGCTGGTGTTTAGCCAAATTATATTTTCAATGGTCACCATCTTAGTTTAGCATGCTAACATTTGCTACTGTAGTCAGTAGTGACCATAAATAACAGCTGAAGCTAATGGAATTCCCTTAGCTTTGCAGGTATTTGTCATTGGTTGATCATCCGAATGATCCTACAAGAAAATCAAAGCATTACAGTTTGTCCTGACCATGTGGTCTTTACCACATTTCACAGTAATCCAATAATCTATATATTGTATGAACAGTTTCACCCCAAAACCAGATGTGAACCTGGCATTAAAGGAAACATGTGCAGCATTGAAGTCATCAGGGTTCATCTCTTGGGAACCATGAATGTTGTTGCAAATATATCTAGTATGTGTTGGGAAAATTGAGAACTTTAACTCACTTTAGTAACAAGAAATGAGCTAATCGTTTGGATTCATTTTCAGAAAACCAGTGATATTTTGTCATCATAATGGTGCTACAGAAAAAGTGAGAGATGTACCTAAGGAATAAGGATCAATCCTACGGTGGACATGAACATTCACAAAAACATAATCCACTAGTTGTTAAGATATTTCTTTCCTTCCCTAGAGACATCACAATGTTGCTAAGAAATACCACTCATTCCTATTGGCTAAGAGTTACGGTTAGGGTTGTTTTGTTGGACCAACAGTCCAAAACCCAAAATAGATAAAGTACTAACATCAAAGGGGCAACAAGGGTAAGTTTGGCATGTTTGCTAATATTTAAAAAAATACCTTATTTATTAATTGCTGCTGATTAATTCAAATCATATATTAGTTTATTAATGGTTTCAGCTCTGGAAATAGGAAAAAGTCTTCTTAGGGTCAGTGGGTTTCACGACTTACGATGTTGCCGGTTGGCATTGGTTTCATATGGTTACCCAGGAGGTTTTATTTATTTCGGGTTTGTTTATTATGTTAATGTGGGTCCTTACATTTCTCATTGGAAACCTTTTCATGATGCATCTTGTTCATAATTCACCCTGAGGTGTTTTTTCACAGGAGGAAGAGAGAGTAAGAGAGGAGGGGGGGAGTTTCTGAGTAGTGCGGTCACACAGCGGTGTCACACACACATGCAGGTCTGATCAAAGTGTGGCTACACACTGACTCTACTGTTACACTCCACTGGCTGCTCAACCTAGAGCCTGAACGTTGGATCATTCATCCTTCACCTCATGCAGAATTCCTTCGCCATTTGTAATTTCTCCGTTGCCTTCTGTCACAACGTCACATTTCACTTTAGCCTTTAACCCAAAGCATCAACCAACGTCCAATCCAAACGTTTGAATTTTGTTTTGCCCTTTGCAATTATGTTACGGTTAAGTTACAGTTAATACAGATGGTTGTGACAGACATTAGGCTATTACAGGAAACAAACTATAAGGACCCCTATGACATTCTGAGGTAAATATATACACTGAAAAAACTGAAACTTTGACTTTAATAAAATGTATTATGTCAACAAGTTTCACAAGACTGTATTAGGTTAGTTGAAAGCAATAACATTTAGTTTAAATAGGATCAACTTAATATTATCGCTTTCAACTAACCTAATACAGTTTTGTGAAACGTATTCACATAATACATTTAATTAAAGTCAACGTTTCAGTATTTTCACTGTATGTATATACATGTATATTTGTATAACATCCAGGAAGATGTGGGCTAGATTGCATTTTTCTTGTTCCTGGTATTTTGTCCACACCTTGGAGTCCTATATTTAAAGTTCCAAGAACATGTTGACGTCACTTATACGCAAATTTGCCAAAGACAATTCCTGACTCTGGACTAAAAACAAACATGTTTTCCAATGATTCATGCATGCCTTTGTGTGATATATTACCGCGGTAAATTTCCTCTCCTCTCCCTCCCCTCTGACCCAGTCTTGCCCAATCCTCCCCACAGGGTCCGATGCCCGTCACATCATCTGGGACGTCCAGGCAGAATATATAAGCAGCAGCCACTCCTGCATGGAGACATCCTTCTGAACTGAAACCAAGAGCGATTACAGCTGCAGAGAATCCCATTGATTATATTCAGGATTTAAGAGAGGAAAGAAAAAGAGCAGATCTGGTTCTACAGGAAACTTGTAAGTTTGTTTTAAATGTTTTATTTGAATGTGATTAACTGTTTTAAAAAGGTTTTCAGTGTTACATCATTACATTACATTGCATTTAGCTGACACTTTTATCCAAAGCGACTTACAATAAGTGCATTCGACCAAGAAGATACAAACTTGAAGAAAACAGAATCATATAAGTACATCAGGTTTCATAGAGCCAAAACATTTTAAGTGCTACTCAACTAGCTTTAGATAAGCCAGTCCTTTATTAGTATATAAGTGCTTTGTTAGTCAGTTGTTGTTGTAATAGGTATGTGAATATGTATGTCGTTAGAAAACATGTTTTAATTTGTATTATATTCACCTTTTTGAGGATAGTAATTCTCCACTACATCATATTTCTATACCCAGTCGCTGGTAGTGTGTTGGCGGGATATGTGACTGTGTTGTTCTTTGTGGCTTCCCTCCCTTGCAGACAAGAACCAATCAGAGATGGAGCTTCTGACAACCGCCTTAGTCATCGCTCTCCTGTCTATAACAGCATCCGCTAAGCCGGTAAGCTAACCACAAAGCAACATATAAAACTTCCTTCTTCTTCCTCCTCTCTGATCTTTCCTTCTCAACAACTGTGCCTGTTTCAATCACTTTCACAACTGAGGTTTTCAACCCTGTGCTACAGTAAAACTGATTATTGCTTTATTATGAATACGTACCGATTCTATTTGAGGTATTCTACTAATGTATTTATTCTATGGTGAACGAATTAAGGCATTTCCATTTTAAATATTCCCTCTGCGGATCAAATGTTTGTTTGTCGATGAAATACTTGCATTACACAATGAACACAAGACTTTTACATTTAGTCATTTTTACAGTTAAGCCTCTAAAATTGCTACATTATGAGTTACATTTTGGGTTTGTTGCACCCAACACATTCATGCCATGTGCTGTAACAATGTAACTTTTCTGTGGACACAATATACTTTAGGTTTTACATTTGGTTAATTGTTACCCACATTAAAGGTAGGGTAGGTAAGTTTGAGAAACCAGCTCGAGATACACTTTTTGTTATATTCCATGGAATGCTCTTAACATCCCGATAGCAATGAATATCTTAAGTGCTTTGACAAAAAATCCATAAAAAAATGTCATCTGTGGAAGCTGTAGTACTGTAAAAAGCACGACCAATCATTTTAGCCGGCCCGGCTAAAATAACTGGATGGCCTACCTGCCTGTCAGCCTTCCATCTGTGCACAAACTTATCTCGTGCCCTCATTGGTCATGACTCATGTGCGCGTTCATGTGTGTTGGAGGAGGGGCTCTGTAAGGAAGTGGCAGATTTTCTCCGGTTGTGTATTTTCAAATTCTAGCGATCTCGAGCCGGTTTCTCAAAATTACCTACCCTACCTTTAATTTACAAATAATAAGTAGATCAGCTGATTGGCAAGCAGAACTTAAATTACCTTTTAATTAATCAGTTTATACTTAATATCCTCTGTGTTTGACAATTATTAGGTCAAAATAATAAGTGCTTTATCGGCCTAAAAAGAGAAATTATGTTTGCAATATCACGTCAATTCTTAGAGACATTTAGGAAAAGAGGATTGTGAGTTTTAATTGTGTAACAATAACCAGTAATGTGAGCACTCCCTATGTGACTCTCTGACTTGTGGATACTTGTCTTTAATTGCATACGTAACCTAATATAAGCCCCTAGCATTTGGTTTCACACAGGACACAAACCTTATGACAACGCTGATAAATGAATATAGTTCTGCGATGATTGCTCATCAAACCTTCAGTATGACATTGGTGAGGAAAAGGTGGCGTTGTGTTTTTAAACTAACTATATTTCACATCTTGCTATGCATAGCGTAACGGACACCCTATACATTGTAACTAAACAAAAATCATGTAGAATAATTTAACAATGGGAATATATAAGATGACCGTTTATTAATAACCAAGGGGAAATGCATGTATCCACGTTGTTGTCTACACACACATTACAAATACATAGGACCTATACAAATATGTATACACATGCACTTTTTATGGAGAGGTGCCAGAGAGAGAGAATGCCAGGTTCTCCGGCAGCTGTTGGGGGTTCGATTCCTTGCTCAACGACACCTCGGCAGTGCCCAGGAAGTGTATTATTTGGTGAACTGGCACCTTTCCGTGTTTTTTGGTCCGGTCGTGACGTGAACCAGCAATCCTTCAGTTCCCAAGTCCCTACAGACTGAGCTGGATACATGGGTTTAGATGTCAAGATAAGACTTTATTTATCCCGAAGGAAATTGTCGGGCCAGAGTTACAAAAATACAATAAACACAGCAGCATAATAATAAAACTGTACACTAAAAGTGCAGTAAAAAGAGCCATTAAATATCTACAGGAAACATAGACGGTCACTTAATTAATGTAAATATTAACAGTATTTAGTAGTGCAGAAGAACGTAGTGGCAGATACGTAATTGCACGTCAAATAGGAAATTGTGTGCTTTAACACCAACAGTAGCAGTAACAACGTCTCTCTCATTTTCTATTCCCTCCCTAGATTGGTTGGCGTCGGCATCAGGATGCTGACATCGCTGAAAATGACCTGATGCAAGGATGGCTGGGGATGAATTACAGGGGGTCTTCGTGGTCTGCAGAATCTTCGAGCTACAGTGACTCATCTTCAGAGTCGAGTGAGTCACTGGAGTCTGAATCTAGTGAATCTTCAGAGAGTGAATCTTCAGAGAGTGAATCTTCAGAGAGTCAGTCTTCAGAGAGTCAGTCTTCGGAGGAGTCCTCTGAGGAACGTCCATTCACCGATCAGACAACTATGGGCGTGACCCCCACTGCCATGACAACCATCACTAATGTAAAAAGGAGTACGCCGACCCCTGAGCCAGGCACAGGGAGCACAGATGGGCCGACTGATTCAGGGAGAACCGTCCCGCCAGCAACACCGACCCCATCTGATGGTATCACGTCATCTGGATGTACTGAGTGTTTTATCTTGACGATTCCAACGGCAGTTCCCATCACAGAAAATAGAGGAGACAACTAACCAACGGCATTCATATGCCAGTCAAATGTAATCTTTCTCACATGTCTCTTGTGTTGTTATGACAGGTTAAGTATCACAAAGATTTCCATTCTATAAATGTCTGTTATGCCTATGGCCTGCTGAATAAAGTCCTTACATTAGCAGTTTTATTAGCTGGGCAAAATTCCCGAGGAAAATCATAGGTGGCGCTTTCAGATAAAAAACTACCTGTTACAGTATCAAGTATTAAGATGCATGTCCTTTAATGACCACTAGATGCTTGATAAAAAAAAGCAAGTTAGCATCCATATAGGCCTGCAGTGTGTAAAGCTGGGGTAGGTAAACCTCTTTAAAAAAACTTTTAGTTAAAAATTCTCTCTACAACACTGCAGCATATAATACATTTGGAGCTATGACAAAGACACATTTATATCGGTGGCTGTTAAATGTATTCAGCCTGAATGAAATGGTTGGACAGTCAACATGCCCGTCAACTTGGGCGGACTGAAGCTAACCAGCCATGTTTGTTTTTTGCTTATTATGATGTTCATAATGAATATGTTGAGTTACTGATTTTGGAGGGAGGTCTAAGAAGACTGACAGTTATGCCAACTTTCCCACCAGATTCTGTGACTTTTAAAAGCTAATGCTGCTAGCTTCTTTGATTGGAAAAGAGTTAACAACATTCAATTGTGAGTTTTGGTTTAATCAATTGCAGCACTTTGGTCAACTCTGTTGTTTTTAAATGTGTTATATAAATAAAGTTGGATTGGAATTGAAAATCGTATGAACTCTTTCTGGCTTCTCCAATGTATCAAAAGATAGAGACCAGATCAAATAAATATGGTTATAGTACATGAATAAAAATGTTGCTCAATCGTGTTTACCCTTACTGTAGGTATTACCCAATCAAAAAAGTACCAGCAGGATTTTTTTGGTTGATTTCTTTCAGTGTGTCAAAATAGTTATTTCTGTTTTTCTTCATAAATCTGTGTGTAAACTACTGTTTGACGTATTTATCTAAGTCTTTTGTAAGTATATTGTGTAGCACCTGTTACACAAGCTTGTTACAATAAGTTTTATACAACATTTTACAGAGAAATCCAGAGTATGAAACCCACAGTAGGGTGTGTCCTGTTGTTCAGCATGTAAAGGCATCAGAAGAGAGCAAACAACACAAACTGAGTTATTGCCACAGTGGCTTGGATAATTATGGGTTGTGAATTCATATTTTCCCAAACTATATAAAGCTTAGAGGGCTGGATACAATACCTTCATATTTTTGGTTTGTTTTTTATTTTGTTGAACTGAATCTAATCTGTATAATTAATTTGTTGTAACTGTTCTGTTTTTTCTTCTGAAGGAAAATAAAAAATCTTAATTACAATTAATTTTTCACTTTTTTTTTTTTTAAACATACTTTTTTTATTTATTTAGCTTGTGACTGTGAACTTCTTCCCGTATAAAGTAACCCATTTAGAGTGTGAAAGATAGAAGCTTATACTGTACAGTATAAATATGAGGAATTCATTTATGCATGTGTCTGACAGATGTACGGTATATTTAAGATTTACCAGGTCATTTTACTTTCCTCTAGAGGAATATATCCATGCAACTCATTATTTGTATTATGTGTCCACCTATTAGGGATTTCTGGAATTTGATTTGTGGTACTCAGAGCATAGGACAAAATCCAGCAACACATATACCCCGAAAACATATGTATTACCAACAAAAAGTTGCTATGAAAGCTAGTGGAGAGACAAATATCCCAAAGCCACATACAACCAAAACCCTCTGCACAGTGGAAACATTTGTTAATGAAATGTGGTTAATCTGATCCTTTAAGGTCACAACAAAACTTCTTCTTTACTTAAAGTGGACCTATCATGCTATATTTGAATAATATAGTGTAGGACCATACCTATATAAGGCATATTTATACTTTTTTTTTTTCAAAATAACAAACAGATCATGCATTTTAGCCATGCCTCATTTTGCTCAATTTGACAATTTATAGCTCTGTTTGTGCAGGGGCAGATTCAGTGAGAACAGCACCATCTACTGGCCTGGCATATGTACTACAGCGTCTCTAGCGCTTTCGAACGGCAATGGCCGTGGCGGTCTCCTCCTGATTGGTGGAGTTGGCCCAATAGCCGTAGCGCCACTGTCCTGACGTCAGGACAGTGTTCAAATCTGGATCAGTTTTTATCAGATCCGTTGCAGCCCCTTTTTTAGAGATTTGGGTATGGAGGAAAATAGAGAGGGTTGTGTTTTCTGACACTTGGTGAGTTCCCTGGAACACCGGGGACACATATTCATGTGTAAAAGACGTACAAAAGTGCATTTTGCATGATAGGTCCCCTTTAACTAATTGAGCCGGCAAGCTATGCGAGACACAGGTTGTCATGCACTGTAAATATAACCAATCTACTCATATGACTCATAAATGTCCTGCTCTAGTGTCTTTAAGGAAGACGTCATATTGTACCTGGTCACGTGCTGTATTTATTAGAGAGATTGGCCTTTAAGTCTTAAAATATTTTTCAAAAAAACAAAAGAAGCTCTGATCACTGCTAAAAAGCTGGCTCTATTATTAATAACAAATACAACTCAATATCTTTAGACCAGAACATGCTTATATTTCAGTGACTCCGCTCCACCTAATGGAGAAAGTCAATTATTACCGTCTATGTTGATTTCCCCAAAAGTTTCTAGCTGATATATGGACCTGTTCAACTCTTATATAGCCCGACAATGCCCCTGAATACACAGCTTGGTGAATAAAGAAGTGGATGTCTCACAGTTTGATATGAAGGAAGTTTCAAACTATTCTTACAAATCCTCACCAGCAGAGGTCACACTTTCTGAACACTTTTCCAAATGGTCCATACAGGGAGTCAGTAGACCCAATTGTAGGAAAGTTCAGGCAACAGTAACTTTCAACATAAAGACCTTAATTTCATTTGAGGCAAACCCGAACAGAACTTCCCAAACAAGACAAACCTGAATCCAACAATGACCTAAAACAAGGCTTAAATACAAGCAGAACTAATGAGGGGATGAAGTGCAGGTGTGCAGAAAGTCAGGTGGTTGCAGGGCTAATGGGGAACAGGTGGAGCTAATAAGGTCAGTTCAGACAGTCAAAACAGGTGGGAAAACGAAAATAAAAAAGGAAAAAGATAATACAAAAAATGAATATCATGAAAGTAACCCTAACCCATTTTACATATTAAGTATCTTTAGTAAAAAATATTTTTTTTAACTGAAGCGTTGACTGGAATTCTGGAACATTATCATTAAGGATAACACCTTCTAAATCAGGGGTGTCAAACTCAAGGCCCGTGGGCCAAATCTGGCCCCCGACTTCATTTTATTTGGCCCGCAAGAGCTTGCAAAAAATATAATACGTTTATTATACGGTTTCATGCCACTTTACAGAAGCACGATGTCCATAAACTACATGTCCCACAATGCATCTCATTTTGTGACGTGTGCACTGAAGAGACTTGCAATTATTTGAAATGATTTGCCCTAGACTTCTGCTCTCAGACGTAGTTAATTATGAAGTTATTACCCTATCCGACAATAATCCAATGCAGAGGCAATAATGTAATATAAAACATTATTTTATATGTATATATATATATGTATATTGATATAGTCTTAAAGTTACAACCGGCCCTTTGAGTGCACCCTTAATGCTGATGTGGCCCGCAATGAAATTGAGTTTGACACCCCTGTTCTAAATGCTCCAAATTGTATGATAATAGAACTCAAACACTTATACTAAGTCACCCAAGTGTCGATACGCTCTTGTATCTTTTGCACATATTTAATTTAGGTAATAGACAATACGTTGTGTGTAATTATTATCATATATATTGAATACACTTTTAAGGGTTGTGACGCCCAGACTTACTAGTTTAGGAATATAAAATCCAATTGAAGATTGGACCTTTGCTTTCAGCTTCATTACATTACATTACATTACTTGAAGAAAACAGAATCATATAAGTACATCAGGTTTCATAGAGCCAAACCATTTCAAGTGATACTCAACAGGCTTTAGATAAGCCAGTCCTTTGTTAGTATGTAAGTGCTTAGTTAGTATATAAGTGCTTAGTTAGTATATAAGTGCTTAGTTAGTATATAAGTTTTTGTTTTCAGTCTGCGTTCATACCACATACCATTCATACTATGGTATGTTTTACCTGGTTCCCAACTTTTAGATAGATGAAAATTGGGGATGTACATTATCTGCTTTATCTCCTAAAACCTTACATGCCAACGTTACACCAATCATGAGCTGTCAAAATAAAGTGACAAAGCTAGCTAAATGCACTTCATTGTTTTCATGCTAGCAAAGTGTAGTTACCCATTTGAACTCTACGTACAGTAGGTCTTACTAAAAATGATTATAATGCTAGCATACATTAGCCTAGCTGTATCTATGACCGCCCTGTGGTCATAAAGCAGTTTCGCAACAGCTCTCAGTCTCACACAGTCCCATCATGTCGCTGTAATAAACCTCCTGATCAATAGGAGCATTGTTTTTTGTTTCAGATGCAGGAGTTAAGTAATCACCTGCACAAACACGCTAAGAAACAAAAGCTAGCACTGTTCCTTTTCCTATAAACTGTTGATAGGTGTACCTGTATATACAGACACTGTCAGTGAATTGACTGGATCCTTTGATTAGCTCTTCAGAGTTGTGACAGGAACATCAATCTTAACACATTATAACCTGTCTTGTCTTCCCACCTGAGGGGCTTCACTGCTGCAGTTTTGGGGGAACAGCTGAAATGAAGCCTGTAATCAGTCTGAACTCTGTGTCTATACAGCGTTTGACAGCAGAGATGACTTTAACAGATGAAAAGATCAAGTCTAGACAAAAACAAGGTGCTTCATAATGAGAGTTATGTGAAAGTCACTCTTACAGTATATTGCTGGTTATTCTGAACATATCTGCCTTCTGACGACACTATGTGCACTCCAGCCAAGACCTGTTTAGTTAGTCTTCCAGAGAATGAGATGAGAAGATCAATGAAGATTTTGGATTTCTGGCAAGAAAACGTTGTTGAATTGTGATTTTTTATTTTTGGCACTTTGAACACCACAAGCCGAGAGCCATGTCGTTTTTATTAAATTGGTGATATGACAGACATCTTTTGGGGGATATCTTCTCCTCTCACACCATAACTATTTGGATTATATAATACAGGTAAAATAAGTATTTTGGATTGTTGGGTTTCCCTATGCGAGTCAGGAGGCCTAGCTTAGCATAACAACTAAACCTAGGTGAAAAACATCTTAAAGGTCACCTGTCATGCAATTTGTAGGCAATAGCATAGGTCTAAGATATATAAAAATGTATAAAAAACATGTCTATGAAGTGTTTTGCTCAAAATACCAAACAGATCACCCATTCTAGCCATGCCTCATATCCCTCTATTTAACTTCCTGTTACTAAAGTGCTGATTCGGGGTATAAAGCTTTAAAAAAGAAAAGAAAAAGGAGGGGGCTGAGCTCATGCGGAACCCGGCAGATACTGCCTAAAATAAATGCTGCGGTGATGAAACGCCAAAACCACATCAAGGATTATTTCTGAAACAGTATGGAGCTCAAAGGCTTTCTCTCTTGCCGGTTTACCACAAGGTGAGTTCCTTTTTATGGGTGCCATCCGATATGACGTAAATAACGTGTGTGCCCTAACCCATGTGTACCTGATGTCAATCTGTTGACAAGTACCTGCCAACACAAGTAACCAGTATTTCTGTTGCTGCTGTTTACAGTGCATCCCTCCCCTCCTACATGCAATGATCCCAAAACGCACACGAATGCATTTCTGTTTTTATTTTTCTATGTTTTTAATGTAGTCATAAATGGACTACAACTGCAATCAATTATCTCAGCTGATCATCTCACCACCCCTCCTGTCTTTACATTTTAAACAAATGTAAACGACCATCATCTCTTTTTATGAAAAAAGAACTTTATTCAAATATTATAAATGGTACAATATGATACAACACAGTAAACAACATGGGACAAACAACAGGTAGGTAACTGTGCAAATGAACGGGATTGTGTTGCATGCATGTGCGTGTGTGTGTGTGTGTGTGTGTGTGTGTGTGTGTGTGTGTGTGTGTGTGTGTGTGTGTGTGTGTGTGTGTGTGTGTGTATGTGTGTGTGTGTGTATCTATAACCGACTGAACCCTATAATAGTTTCTCTGTTCGAATCCTTTTATCTACACAAGCAGATGTGTTACTAGCTAGCAAAGAAGCTAAGCCACACAGGCAGCAAATGTGTGGCTTAATGTCAAGTTTTTCGTTACACTTAAAATGATTACATTTATTTAAATAAACGGTGCATTTGTATTCTTATAAGCACAACACAATGTAGGTTTGCATATTGCAGTAATAAGTAAATGGTTAAATGACGTGTAGTGCTGGTGTAGATATCAGGACTCAAATTTCTTTGGTCTTTCCAGCTACGGAGGTTAGAAGGGAGTGGGCAAAGGTCATGAGGTCAGTCAACCTTCTGTTGCAGTCGCGATTTCAACATCCTACCACTTGTTGCCTGTAAGGTCAAACATGGGATTTACCAGGGCAACCAGACCACAGGATGCAGGGGTAATTGGTTTATTTAAATACAATCCAGAAGGAACAGCAATTCAGCTTTCCTAAAGATGCACAAATAATCACAGAAATAATGTCGGAACATGTTAAAATCAACAAAATAATCAAGCCTTGGCGGTCCCTGTTTGGCCCCACAGTGGAAAGTGGAGGGCGTTTTGCACCTCAATGCAGCGTGTGCTCTTTATTCTATCTGACACCTCCTTTCCATTTCCATTGGATGTGAGATGCTTATTTGGCAGTGATGACCGCTGGCATGTCAGTGGTGATGACTGCTGGCATGTCAGTGGTGATGACAGGTCCCGCCCCCTCCTCATCACTCTCAGTGCTCTCATCTGAGTCGCTGTCAGCGGCTCCAGGTGTGGCAGTGGCCTCCTCGCTGCTCTGGCTCTCCTCGTCCTCCGACTCCTGGCTGGCGCTGGCGCTGTCGTTGGCTGTGCTGGCGCTTTCCTCCTCCTCCTCCTCTTCCTCAGGAGCGCTAGAGCTCTCGCTGGTGGAGGCGTCGCTAGCGCTGGTGCTCTCCTCCTCTTCTGGGAAGGAGGCCTGGCGGGGGCTGATGGCCTGGTCCTGAGAGGTGCCGGAGGAGGCGTCGAGGCCCTGGCTCTCCACCTCAGGGGTGCTGGTGTCCTCCTCCAGGAGCTCAGAGTGGACATGAATAGCCTGGAGGGGAGGCAGAGGAAGAAATGGAGGATTAGTTTGATTTGTCTTTCTTCTATTCAAGTTGTATGTAGGGTTTTGTGTTAAAACATTAGGAATAGCTTTGATTCTGCTTATTGTAAAAGCTTACATATGCGTAGTCAGCCTGGTGTCTTTTGCATGGTGTCAATACCAACGTTTTGTCAAGGCCCTGTTTAACGTCTGCATTGGATATATTGGGCTTGCAATTTCCACAATGTGTGTATATTAGACACTCAGAACCACTTATTCAAGTCAGGTGATGTATTATAAATTGTTTCAATGTCAATGAAGAAATTGTTGGATAGATGGATGGGTCAGACAAACACAGGACTTTCACCCTCCTTGAGTACCGGGTGAAACCCAAAGTCAACGTTGGCTAGGTTAAAGTTATGTAGTAAGTTAAGTGACATACTTTACTTAGATCACAAACATAACTTCCTTATTTTAACCTTGATTTTTGACGAAATCTTAGAAAGTATTTCGTTTTTTAAACTTAAGTGATACCAGGCGGTTGACCAAACGTAGGTTTGTAATGAGTGGGAATGAGAGCGGTTAGGTTAACGGTAACTTAGTAGGTGTTAGAAGGTAGCACCTGTGTGGTAATTTCATCTAGCAGCACATTGTATTACAGCTTATCTTTTTTTTCCGACTCTATGGACAGACTCACACTGTCAAGAAACCATAACTAACCTGTACCTTGTACACCTTCAGTGACTTGTCCACCTCGTTGCCGTCTGTCATGTCGTAGTCCATCTTCTTTCCGGTGCCCATGAACTCGTAGGACTTGTAGGGGCCGGGAACCTTGTGGTAGGATTTCTCCTCCACGTAGTCGATGGACTTGTAGTCGCTGGACTTGTAGTCGCTGGGGTAGCGTCCCAAGCTGTCGCCACGGCCTGAATCTGTGGCGGGGATGTCGGTGACGATGGTGGGAACGATGGGCTCAGCAGTGGTCTCAGCCAAGGGTTCATCTGTGACTAACACAGGGGTTTCGGTGGAAGGAGCGGGGGACGAGGATTCACCCGACTCTGCGCTATCGCTAGATTCATCTTCATCGGTTTCCTGGACAAACAGAGGGAGGTGAGAGTTGGAGGGTTAAAATATGCTTTGGTGTTTGGTGCAGATGGTCAGGTTTGAATTTCCCACCCTGTACCTTTTCTATGGATGTCACAATCTACTTTGATAAGCAATCATTATTTTGAGGAACAGATGAATAGGCTTTTAATTGCAGGACTACTCACTCTCAAAAAGTGTTTGTATATGTTATGTCTGTATATTGACAGCAATAAATTGTGACTTATTTGGCTATATTGTCTTCTTCTTTTTTTAAATGTGGTTTCATCTGTTTCCCAAACATCTAGAAATATCCATTATCTAACCAGAGGTGTTATTTACTTACAGTCTCCTCTGTTTCATCGTCATCATCAACATCATCATCACTGTCTTCACTGTCCTGGCTGCTGACAGAGGCTGTTTCTGGGGATGAAGTTGTGTCAGCGCTCTCTGATTTGACTTCGACTAGAGCCTCTGCTGCCACCTGCTGCAAGAATCATTCAATCACAAAGTGTTCAACTGTCCTAAAGTATATCTGCAGTCTACAAACAAAAGAATAATCAAATGTTGTTAAAAGATTTAAAATACTGATTTGACGTCTCTCACCTCGTCTTCATCTGAGCTCTCTGTGGTCTCGTCTGAGTTGGTAGCAGGTGCTGCTTCAACGTTCTGCAACAAGAGAAGGACAATACATTTGAATAATCCTCATGTCACATGTTTTAAAAGATTTGAGCCATTCTGACTATTTCTTGCTTTTGCTAAATGTTTATTAATGGACGATAGGCTGTAGGATGAGATCATTATGCAAAGCGTAAATGGATACTCCAGTGATTTTGTATTGCACTTCAATAAAGTAACACATGATAAAGGTTGACAAAGTTAGGGTTGACTTCCCTTGGGTCAAGCCCCAAAAATACTGGATGCAACATATCCCACAATGCAACTCAAAAGCCTACATTTTTCAAGCTCCACACCTCCAGTTTGAAACCCATTTCTTCTTTAAAAAACGGCATCCAATCGTAGATAAACATGATCAAATGATCAACAAAACATAACAATAGATATGGAGTTCTGAATAAACCAAAAATATTTTACCTGTAGAGGTGCTGCACGAAGCTCAGGAAGCGCTTGTTTCGTGAGGGCTGGAGCTGCTGGTCTTCTCGCCTGTGGACAAGATCAACCAAGATGAGTTCATGTCGAGCTATTTCTATATTTTTCACTTTCTAACTCTTTCTCTCCAGATACTCACCATTTCTTCAGAGCTCTCTGAACTGCTGACAGAAACCTTTCTTGCCTAAAAAGCAAACAAATATATATTTACATTTTGAATCGAACATTAGTCAGAAAGTAAGTAAATAAAGAAAACTGATGTAATCTAATGCATTTTAAGACAAAATCTACGGTTGCCTTTAAAGGGAAGTTAGAAAGAAAACAATCTGGGCACCTATATCTGATTGAAATCTTATCGAAACAGTTTTCTTCCTTTGCTTATGATTTAAAACGATGAGAAATGGTGGGAAAACACCACTGGTAACACTTGTTTGGGCTACAACAACAACATAAATGTCACCTGCTACAGAATCCAAAACTATGTTCTTACTTGTTCTTAACCCTTAGATGCATAAGTGGGTCTTTTTTGACCCGGTGAGGTGGTTTTCTTGAAGTACTGTATCTTTGTAATTACATTGTTTTATCATTTCATATTCCAGCTATTCCTCAAAAAACATGTTTTAGATATCATGCCATTCACATTTTTAATTTACATTTTAAGAAATTGTAGTTTTTGTATTAGTACCCCAAGCTTCCATAAGTGGGTCAAAACTGACCTGCATGCATTTTCTATGGAAACCTATGGGAAAAAGTTTTTTTTCAAAATGTAAAAGAAATTTCTAAAATTATAAATAGTGAAAAATTAAATATAAAATATTTCTAGTGTGAACCAAAATATAATACTAAATATTATACAAGAGATTTTTCTTAACCAAAATGACAAAAATTGCATAAAAACACATATTATTCTAATACGGGTCCTTTTAGAACCACTTATGGAAGAGTGTAGGGTCCAGTCACTCGTGCATCTAAGGGTTAAATCATAAATGTAGATCCAGAATTTATTTTTGTTCAGACTTAGAAAACGGATAACCAGAAACGTTTTTTCTCATGCATCTTAGGAATTATGTACAAAATGGTTCCTGTCATTTCCACAAAAGTTACATTGAAGTTTTGCCTCGACAGACAGAATGACTTACCGGCCGGCAGAGGACTGTGGCGAAGAGCAGCACGAAAACAACGGCAACTTTCATTGTGTCTGGATGGGCAGAAAACCAAAAAAACATGCAGGTTGAGGCCACACAATAAAACATCATTGTACAAGACAATAAAACAATGAAACATAATCATGAGGCACAGAGCTTGTTCTATATCGAATACTCGCCCGGAGGCCATAACTTCACAGGAAACACAATGACATGTCAAACCAAAAAAGGAGCTGCTCGTCTCCTCCGTCAATTATCTCGCAGATTCCTTCTAAAAAATGTAGGCAGCACTGGCACACTTCTGTTAACTAGCAGTGGCACTTCCGGAGGCCTTGGTAGTTCTCAGGAAGTCATTAAGTCCTTAATTATACACCTAAACGTGCGTTTATGTGACCCTGACAACTCAGTTTGAGATAGTTAAACATTTTGTCTGTCATCAGAGCGAGAAAATCACATCATTTTGGTGCGTGGTTTATTCGACTATGGGACAGGATGCTTCTGGACGATTCTGGACGAGAAGACGTGAGAAAATAACGGGTATTATTTTTGTGGGTGTTTGAAGATTGAAGGAAGAAAACCGGAAACAGTTCAAGGTTTTTGCCATCTGAGTCTAGTAACAGTCCCCTCAGTCACTCTGCAAAGCACTTTGTAAGGAGGTATTACACTTTATGCTTCTCATCATATCATTACATTGAGCTGTTGACTGCAAACAGATGTCGTGAAGTAAAAGACATCAATCTACACTGCAAGAAAATGTATTTGGCTACTTCTTTTTAGGTTCAAGGAACTAGTTTACTTTGAAGTCATCTAAAACTCCACCAGCTCAGTCCCTTGTTTTCAGAAATAAATAAGAGTCAGCAAAGATAAATATTATATTATTATATTACATTTCATTTAGCTGAGGCTTTTATCCAAAGCGACTTACAATTACCAATTACAGTACAGGGACATTCTCCCTGGAGTAACTAAGGACTAAGTGCCTTACTCAAGGGCACAAATATCCCAAAATAAGGCAATATGCTAATAGCATCAAGAAAATAGGAGGAAATACTGCACTTTTTGGGTACTATTTTCCGCAGAGGAGTAACACACATTTGATTAAGATCAAGTTTTAGGTACAGAAACAATACTTATATAGGGTTAGGGTTATTGGGATCAGTTTATTGATAGTATTCGTATTGGGATTTTTTGCAAAGTCACAGCAATGGTAATTCTTGCCAACACAGACTTTTAACAGTAACATATCATGAACATAGAGCAGGTATTGTCAACAGCAGCTTTATAAACTCTTCTATTTTTCTCTGTTCAACTCTCTTACTGTAACAAGCTCTTCTTTTAGCGGATGCCGTGGGAGGAACAGTCTGAGTGTCTGCGTCTATCTGTAATGATGGACTCTTCATACTGTATACTATGTAATTCACTGGGTTATAACTGGAAAGCCACAGCACAGCAGAAACATGAAATACGCCCATATGTATGCATGTGTGTATTTCTGTATACGTCTATCTTTGAGAGGCATCATTTAAGTTTCAGTACTCGAAAGCATGGACATTATTTCTGGACCTCGCTGCTCTGTGTTAGTTTTAGTATCAAGGTTAACATTTGGTTAGGGTAACAGTACGGTTTGGGGTTAGACACATAGCTGTGGTGGGATACTCAGACACTTTGGGAAATGTGCTTATTCATTTTCATTTTTCTAAGAATTTTGAGAAGAACTGTCCAAGTCTTATATCTGTATTTTAGGAAGCTGAAGCTAGCAGGGAATTAGCCTAGCTTAGCATAAAGACCGGAAGCAGGGGGGTAAAGCGGTTATCCTAGCTCTGTCCAAAAGTAAACTAACCCCTCTGAAACTCACTAATAAAGACATTTATTTTGTTAAATTTGTACAAAAAACGAATTGAAAAAAAAGCTTATGTTATGTTAAAGTTATGGTTTTACGAGGAGTAAAACCGGACTACTAAATCGTTATGCTGAGATGTTCTAGTTATCCTTATGTGAAGAACTTTTAGTTGCATTGTATCCATTGTGGACTATAAAACCAATATATTACAATATTTGATTAACTTTTGTGTGTGTGTGTGTGTGTGTGTGTGTGTGTGTGTGTGTGTGTGTGTGTGTGTGTGTGTGTGTGTGTGTGTGTGTGTGTGTTTACTCAGTGTGGTTAGTCAGGTCATGTGACACCAGAAATTAGTTCCCTGCTGCCCACAGCTTCTCCTTCCTGCCTCTGTGTCACTGTGTAACTAATCAACCAATCAAACGCAGCCTCTTGCTAATCCCAGGCGGACTTCCACCACTGTAACTCTTAAAAAAGAACGCATAATTAAATGTAATAAATTGCAGAGCATTTTATGACGAAGGATAACCAAACCCTCCTTGTGGAGCACAAGTTTGATGTTAACATTTCAAACCAGTTTGTATAACATTTGAGTTAAGATTGTCACACCAAAATGTTTCTCTTGTTTATAAATTAGATAGACTTTTGGGACTAAATGGTGTTTTCTCTTTTTGAAAGTATTAGTACAAAATAAAGGTAAATTAAATGTCAATTGCAATTTTTTCAGTGTAGTATTTGTAAAATGTTTCTTAATTACTCATAAGTCTTGAAAGAAGTAATTAATAAAGAAAATGAAACACACTGTTTTAAATGTAAGTAATTCCAAAACTGGTGGGCATTAATCTGTTTAAATAACAGCCCCCACTTCCTAAAAGATGTTGGAACCAGCAGAGATTAACCATTATTCAAGAGCATTAGTGAGCTTGGTACACTGTCAACAATGACAATAATAATTAGTTTGAATATTGAGATATTTTATCAAAACACAACTCTTGTTTGATTGAGATTAGAAGGATTGCACAAAAGATAAACAAAAAATATTAAAATGAAGATATCGCTTGTCTAAGATATTACTGAATGTTGTAGCATTAAGATTTCCCTTCATTGGAACTATAAGAGAACTGGCCTAATAATGAAAAACAGCCCAAGACCAAAATTAAGTAGACAAAACTTTTGCCCATAACTGTAATTGCACAGAAGAACTTCAGGCCTCTCACCCTGAACGTTTCTTAAGGTTGAATTGTATTTGGTAATGTAAATAAACCACATTTCCAGCAGCTTCAACAAATATTAACATCTCAACATGCCACCAATGCTGCAAAACAACTCTTACTAAACAGTGCTCAGAAAGTAAAATCTGTGTTTATCCTGACCTTGTTTGCAGTCGCAGGAAGTGACAGGAGTTCAGCAGACTGTGGAGCCGAAACACGCAGACGTGGTTTGTGTTTGGTTTATCTCCTGGGTTTCCCTGGATGTTGTTTGTGCTTCTCAAAGATGCTGCTGCTGAATCCGAGGCTCCTGGTTGGCTTATAAACCATCCAGCTTTAGGCAACAGCCAATCAGCTGTGAGCTTGTGATGTCATGAGGTTAACCGCTCCTGGGTCCACCTCTCCTCTCTCTCCCACTCTTCCTGTGGTTGGTGCTGTGGTGGTATAGGGGCACACACACACACACACACACACACACACACACACACACACACACACACACACACACACACACACAATGCAAATACATGGATAAAGACATGCAGACATTTACAAGCCAGACAGACATGTGAATATTTTTTTTTGCCTCTTTCCTTTAGACACACACTCACACATACCATACACACACACAGACAGACTCACACATTCTCATTCTCATTGTGCATGAAGTTAATTTAAGGACATGTAGTGACAGGCTCTGGGAAAAAACAGCAGCATATAGTGTCTGCTGGTATGATAGTGATTCAGCTTCCTCTCAGACAGACGGAAATCATCTGACTGAGGTCTCTCTGGATAATTGAGAAGTTGTCTGTGAAACCAGACTAATTTGACTTTGTATGTGTAGCAGTCCATGTTTCATTTCAAAGTATGAAAGTAGATGTTTGTGTCATCACCCTGGAGAACCTTTACTTTCTAATAATTGAAGGCTACACATCTTTCTTTTTCTTCAGAAATGTCCCTTTCTCCACATATTTTACCTTGTTTCAACATATCGGGGTAACTGCCTTTATTTTGTATTTCTTATGTCTTTTTTTTTAAGAAGATTTGTTAGGGCCATTGTATTTAAACAAGAAATAAGGATCCGGGGGACCAAGGTTACATTTTGAGAAAAACTGAATGAGATTTATTGATATTTTAGTGTCACAAATATAAAAGAATACAACAAAAAAATGTTTGTTTTTCGTCAAGAAGTCACATCAGTTCACCTTTCAAGGCTGGATAAACCTCATCTCATCACACAAGGCCAACACTTGCTGTGTATCGTGCCTGCAGTGGATAGATAATAAGATAATACTTTGCAATCGTATTTAGCAACAAGGTTTACTACGTTATCATATGGCACCTGCACTTTGAAGAAACATTGCGGTGTATAGGGCATATTCAGATAAATACTAAATACTGATTTGCTTGTTATTCACTTCAAGCCCAAATGATGGCTCAAAAAAGCTTGATATACTGTGTTTTAAAATGGAAAATCTTGAATGTTTAAACCAAGGGTTAGATGTCTGTTTGTCAGGGTGTAACAGTCGATGCAGCTGATCACGGGACAGATACAAGCACCATTTATTTTCTTATGGAAACATCCTTAGCAGAGGTCTGCACCCTTTTGGTTCTTGGTTCTGATCCTTCACTTTGTTTACTGCAACATTACCCTAAAAGACTCCAGAGTTGTAGCGTTGCTTTCATTTACTGTTTACAGTTTGTGATCACTCTGTGCAATATTTACTTACAACCCACTGTCACATCCTATTTCTCTATTTTTACAACCCAAACTGCCTCAAATGACTGTAAATCTGTAGAGCATACCCTCTTAGAGCCTCAATATGGAAAAGGAAGGATCCCTTTTCCAGGGTGGACCAATAGGCAACAGCAGAAATGACCAAAATCACACACAATAAAATAAAAGTTGGTTATATGAGGTATTTAGATTTCAAACATATGAAAAGTATGTATCAGGAAGAGCATTGTGCAATTTCCAGGAAGAAAGGAGCAGTGTATTATTCTGACAAGATGATTTGATTATATGTGCATAATTACTCTGTAGCTATGTCAGATTGACAATAAAGAACCTTGAACCTTGTGATAAAGTAGGGTAGACCAATTGAGGTTCAATCTGCTGGACTTGGCTATACACACATGTTGTCCCTAAAAAACTGTTTTGTTTAACATCCTGCCGACTTTGAGAGGCGGGTTTTTAAGAATGAAAACGAGGTTAAGTGGGTTTCATCCAGACAGACGAGCATTCTCTGAATTCTCGTGGAATGTGTATTTTACGCTCGCAGCGGTGTTTAGACTCAATCATTAAACTTGAATTGCTCGTAAAGTGTCTGAGTCTGTCAGATGATATACACCATATAGCACACACACACACCCTCACATGCAGATGCAGAGTTGTTTACATCTGAGTTCACTACTACACTAAACTAGACACATAAACACATTTCTACACATCAGGATTTATGATCTTCGAACAGACGAATAGATGAACATAAAAACCTAGACATTTCAGAAACATGATGCTCTGTTTCTTCCCCACACAAATGTATTTATTTATGTTCACACGTAATATCATTTTGCGTAAGCTTTGCTCCAAAGGGACTCTTCAATTCAGAGAAACACTGATAAGTACTGCTGTTTTATTAAAAAAAATATTAACTTAAAACTCATGTAACCCTATTGTTATCCAGGACTGTGTTGTACCTGTGCCTTTCACGTCTAGCAAATTGCTGATGGAATTCCAATTTGATTACTTTAAAGGTCCCATGTCATGGCCATTTCTACTGATCATAATTCCATTGTTAAGGTCTACTAGAATAGATTTACATTGTGCAATTTTCCAAACTCACATTGGTTTCTCATACAGCATCTCTGTATAGTATGTGTATTCACTCTCTGTCCTAAACCCCCCCCCCCCTCCCCTCCCTATGAGCCCACTGTGCTCTGATTTTTTCTGAGTTTTCTGAGTGTTCTGAGTTTATGTGTTACAATAGCATTTGTTAGCAACCAGAAAATGACACCAGCAATGACAAACGGATGAGAATGCTTCGTGGGCTCTGGGTGCCGTGTTGGCGGGACGTTGCGGGGCTCGCTGCTGCGAGGAGCGGACAGTGTGAGCTGGATTACTGGTGTTGTTTCCTGGCTGCTGCGTGGGGTCTGTGGTTTGTGACTCTGCAGACCGTTTACATGCAGGAAAAGCTTCATAACACACAAGGGGACGGGTAATAACCGGAAAAGCATGACATGGGACCTTTAAGCCCCTAATCCCGACATTTAAACACTTTACATTGCACGATTGACCCGATGTTCACTTTTCGTACATTTTGTTGCTAAACTGTTCGCTATTAGTGGTAATCCTGTAGCAAACAATTGATATACACAAGTCTCAGTGCTGATCAGTTTACATAATAGGATTACATATGTTTAGGTTTACATATCTACTACTCAGTTCTAAATGTTTGGAATAAATCGGTGAATCAGAGAATTATCAACAATTTTACAACTTCCAAAGAACGTATTTTAGCCTCTATTTGCCAACAGTTAGAGTTTAACAGCAAATTCAAAAGGTCAGGTCATTGGATGGCTATTGGGGCACATTGATGACATCACCACTCGTCTCCTCACGTCCCGATCTTCCGCCAGTCTCATGTACTCCACCACCGCTTTCCCCGTACACTTCTTTATGTCCGTCAGCAATTCTCCCCATGGCCTTTCTGCACTTCTTCCTTCCTCAACTGTACCGTTCATTTGCTAGCTACCCGTACTTAACCAGTAATAGTTATGTGTCCGAACCACTGTAGCTTTCTAGCCTTTCTGTCAGCGGTTTGGAGAAACCCTTCCAGTGCCTGTATCTCCTGTCTCACAGAGCAGATTTACCATTGGTTTTATTTCAGAGTCTACTTAACATTAATCTTGGAATAAAGTAATATATTATTTTTAACCTTCTACGACATCTTCAGCATGACTTTGATCAGAAATGTCATAAAACAAACAATATCCAGCGGAACCTGATTGACAATGCATTTTCGGGATCAGAATTTTTAGGGGAACAGGCTTCGCAAAGAGGTCACAAATTGCGAGAGACGACCAACAAGCAAGACATGGTCCCATAGAAAGTTGAAACAAATTGTCACAACAAGGCGTCTCTTCAATACCTGCTTTGGAAATATTTCGAATGAACCATCAACGGTAATCCAAAATAGACGCAAATTAAAAGTTTGTAAGACTCAATACAGGCTCAGAATATCCACACAAACACATTCACATCATGCATAAAAAGCCATTTATTAGTCACTGACTTTTTAATGCAAACAGACACACTCAACGCTGTTACTCACTGGGTTAAAACGCAAACTGACAGTCTGATTACAGTAACACAGTGTGTCTGCAATCTGACAGCTTGATGAGTTCTGAGGCCTCAGTCACAAACGTACAATTACTCAACCGCTCAAATCAAAGCTTTCTTCTTCTTCTTCTGCCGACACACAGAGGTATGTTGCACATGAAACACAGCAGGGGCATCTTGCTTGGTCTTGTTTTGATCAATGGAAAATAGTCACTGTCTGATAATTGATTATAGATTGTAAAAGTAATTTTATTTAAAGGGTGTCTCTGTTGATGAGAATTTGTCCTCCCCTTCTGACCTGAGAACTGACTTGTTTGGTTAGGGTTAGGGTTATCAGTGGGCTACTGACAATGCATTTAAAGTGATTTGAAACGTGACTGTTTCTGATGGGGAAATACACTTTAAAGTAGTTACAGTATAAGAAGAAACTAGTGAAAACTAAAACCTAAAGAAGAAGAAAATGTCTACTAAGAAAAACCGTTCTAGCAACGATGAAAATAAAATGAAGGGTCAGTAAAAACATCAAAGGTAATGAGAGGACTGCTCTGGGACACTGAGTCGGCTCTAAGGCCTCCTACACTTTCCAAAGTTGGGAACAAAAACAAATGTGTTGTGAACTATTTTAATTTGGAAAAACCCAAAAGTAGCATTTCATAGTTCAATAAAATCGTCCAAAAGCAGGACGAAAGTGCAACTAAAAACAGATCAAATGGACTAAAATGTCTCTCTCTGCTCCATTTGTTGGTGTGTATGTGCACGTGTCACGTATTCTCAGAGTCACGCGCAGTCATCCATTTTGTTTTTTTTCTCTGTCAGTTTGTATATTTTGTCTATATTTTCTCATATTATGGCCTTCCCTTCATACTGTATGCGTTCTTATTTAAATACATTATTTACACTAACATGTTTTACTACTAACTCATCGCTGATACTTAACCAAACAATTGAATTGCGCTTTTTTTAAATGTTGGCTTATTTCAACATGGACTTGTAAGAGGTCAAAAAGTCTTAAAGGGGCCCTTTTATGCTTTTGTGGTTTCCCCTTTCCTGTAGAGTGTTATTTAGGTTTTTGTGCATGTAAATGGTCTGCAATGGCTAAATTCCCCAAGTCCCTCTCACTCTGCATGAAACCCCACGATTGGATTTACATCACAGTGACTCTCACCGTTCTCATAGTGTTGTTTCCAGAAAACAAAAATCTAACTTAAAATCACCTGCACAGCAACAACTGACAGACAAAAATAGGGACTAACTGGTGAGAATATTGGAGCTTTAAACAGCTTACAGTAAGAGAAAGATATTTCCCTACATGCTCACACATGTGCATTGTAAAGCTGATGTCATTAGTCATGTTGTACTTGTAGCTTCTTGTTAAATGCATGAGAGGGGCCTCAAACTCTGTGGTCGCCTCAGTGTGGAAATATTTCCTTTAAAAGAAACCTCAGGATATATGTGTGTTCAAACTAATGCTGCATTAATCCTTAATAGAACATTAGTCCATCAAGTTCTGTTACCGTAAAAAATATATATGAGTGTTAATGGATGCTGGGAGAGATCTGATGTGTTGAACAACACACAAATACATGTACACACACACACACACACACAAATACGTGTTTGTGTGCAATGCATGCAAACACACACAATGCTTGAACACACACGTACCCTTTCCAGGCTATATATGTGGTGGAACACTTTCGGGCAGACAGTGGAACAAGACATTAATGAGAAGAGTGTGAAACCTGCTTTGATAAGGACTTTCCCAGACAAAGAAGCACAGAACTAGTAGAAGCAGAAGTAACGGGCATTTTAGTTTCCATGAAAAAAATCAAGCTCTCCAAATCTTTCCAGTTACATAACAAGTGATTTAAATCTAATTGGTTTCTGTTTTAGTGACAGAGCTTAGACAATGGTGAAACTGGCCACAGTTTGGATCTTTTTTGCCAGAATTCTGCATCTTTCATAAACAGTCAGGATCAGCTGTGGTTGTTGAGACAGGAAATAAATACATTGTGAAACAGACAAGGCTGCGGCTTTATTTGGCCGGGTTTGCCTATCCACCGTGTATAACAGCCACCTGTTGGACCTCTGCAAGAAAGCAAATTAAAGTTATTGTGGTGGAAAGTTTTCATGGACAAAATTGCCTCTTTAAGAAAGAAAAATGACCAAATGTTGCAACCCAAGAAACAATTCATCTGGGATGTTGTTGCTGATTTGAAAGCTTCAAATGTCCAAATGTAAGACCAATAGTAGGAAGACAGGGACAAAAAGCTTATAGTAAAACGTGTTATTGAAAAACAGAAAAATAAAATTGTGAGTTTTTATCACTTCCTGATGTGACACACACACACACACACACACACACACACACACACACACACACACACACACACACACACACACACACACACACACACACACACACACACACACACACACACACACACACACACACACACACACACACACACACACACACACACACACACACACACACACACACACACACACACAGCTCTGTCCTATTCTTAGCTTCCACCTCCAGGTTCCACCATGACTGGGTGGCCGGTGACTTCCTGTTTCTGCTTTGGCCACGTTGTCTTACTTCCTGGAACCAGTAGCAGCAGTTTCCATGGAATGACATGGCTTTTATTGAGTGCATGTGTTCATGTGTTACTTATGTACATATATGCACCATATAAATACATTTTAAGCAACACCATGGTGTCACAAGGTTATTTGAACACCATGCATCTAAATGTTTTCTAGGTTGGTCCGGAAAATAATTTGCAACTTTGCCTCGTTTAACCTGATATTATCAACAGAAAAGTCTGCTTTTTTCTTTATTTCTAAATATTTGTGGTAACTAAACTTATGATGTCACATGTTCCTATTACAGAAATAAATACGTAAGATATGTAAGAATGTGACTACAACTTCCTATGGCCACGAAACACTGCTGCTCATCACGTTGAATTTTAAGACTAGGAGGGAGAGATGGAGTAGACAGATGTCTCTTCTTTGATTGCACCAACTATGGTAACACTACAAATGTAACTCTCAGTCCAAGAGAAACGTACTAATTATCTGATCAAACTAATAGGAACAACCTCAAACACCAACATTATGGGTTGAAGGGAATTGAGGTGGACATCTAAGCGCCCGTTTCCACATAGCGCCAGCATCTCTTTTCAATGGATTCCAGTGATAACCGAGCACGTGCAGCCGCCACGAGAAAAAGACGCTGCAGCTAGCATCATATTACTCTTTCAGAAAAGCACCGGTGACGTCACTTTAGAAATGAAGGAGAAGCATTTCTTGAGCCATGTTTGTCAGATGGAAACTATTATATCAACAGCCAGCAACTTCTGCCGTAAAAAGGCGACGTTGGAAACAGGCCCAAGTAGCCAAAAAGGAAATTAATAATGGCATCTTCCCTGGAAATCTGTGTAAAACAAGGCTTAAGTAGACTGATGCTAATATTCAGAAGTGTACTCTTCCAGCATATTTCAGAAAGTTGGACCTGAATTAGTTTTGACTCACCTATTAACAAAATAAATGAAAATAGACAAAAATGGCATTGTGACGGTTAAATTAGGCATCAGTTAGTGCATCATGTGACCTTTGATTACAAGCTTTTGATCAGTTGTGCATGTGCACTGGGAACAGACTAAACACAGTAATAAAGTCAACATTGGTTTATGCCAAGAAAATAAACGTTAGTGGTAAAAGCTTCGCCTAAATGGCAGTGGTTGTGGAGATGCTGGTTCGCTGTATTGTCCTTCAGTTTGTCAGCAGTGGTGCAGGCTGATTGTCATGTGGGTGAACATGACTGGTGTTTTACTGGTTTGGGGTGTGTGTGTGTGTGTGTGTGTGTGTGCGTGTGCGTGCGTGCGTGCGTGCGTGCGTGCGTGCGTGCGTGCGTGCGTGCGTGCGTGCATGAAAAAGAGGAAGGTGTTTTTCTGTGTTATGTGTTTTTGATGATAGCTGGAGGGTTACCTTGATTCCAATACAATACAGACATGTACAAGTTTCAAGTTCATGTCCCACTTGATACCATTAGTCAACATTGAGTAGCGTACATAAGTTATGTTATATAATCAACTTGCATACCATACTGTATGTTACATATTTGACTATATATATCAACATACTGTACCTATTTTAACAAAAACCAAAAACCATTCCTCAACCAAATTGAGATACAGCCGAGCTTTTTACAGACACGCATATAGCAACCAAATACGCAAGGTTCACGCAATATAATGTGATTTAAAAATGTGGAGAGCCAACTAATTACATAACTTCACAATTCTCCTGCAAGAGATCAGGCTCAGTTTACTCAGCTCCCAGTTAAGATACATATTTTAAGTTTATTTTCAGTTTTTTGTTTGGGTTTCTATAGATTAACATGTAGATCTAGTTTCAGTTTCAGCTACTGTAACTACTGTATAATCACCTCATCTTTCTGTCCTAGAGTGTAGTTCTTCCTCTCTTTTAGATCCACTCTGACATTACAGCTGGTCATCTGTGACTGATTACAGACGCTCTTTTTTCTGCAGCAGTCTGGCACTGACACCAGGCAACTGAGTTTCCTGCCAAACCCAAATTTACAGTCTGTATATAGACCGGTACCGCTGTGTGCATGCAGCGATAACTGCATAAGAGTTGTACAACAGAGCTTCTGGGGTTTTACAACTTTGTAAGGCAGGAATTCATTTAACAGTATAGTAGAGAAGGTTATCTGATGTCCAAGATTCAAAACAAGTAAAGTGTAACAGCACCAGAGAACGTAAGTGCAGAACAGAGGCTGGATTTAACCTGGAAATACCTGCAAACTCAAGAACAACAGGGATTAAGATCAGAATCAGAGGCAGAATAGTTTATCACCAGCTAGAAATGGAATTAATGCAGAATATAGGGTGTAGGTGATGTGGAGAAGTTAGGAGTTTTAGAGCAGAGGATATTGACACTTCTCTTCATTCCATAAAACTACTCTGAGTTAATTAAGGATTAAGACCATGTGTGTTATTTTGGCTGTTGGCTGATAGACTTAAGTCACCCATTAGCAAGCAGCATGACACTTTGTAATGCATATTGGTCATTTTCAGGGTTTGTTTCTCACTCATTAGCTAGCGCCTCAGTCAGTCACAGACACAGACACAGACACAGACACACACACACACACACACACACACACACACACACACACACACACACACACACACACACACACACACACACACACACACACACACACACACACACACACACACACACACACACACACACACACACACAACTTTTAGTTGCAGTTGCAAGTGATCTGGAGAACAATGCAAACGCTAAATTAGGAGGACCTCAGATCACAGAGAAATGTTGCTTGCCCATTTGGTTTGATTTTTCCCTATAATTACTGTAGCACGTTGGATCCTTTAGGAGTGAATCTTTAGTGATTGTCGACATTTTCAAACATGCATTGTGTTTATTGTTGGTGTGATTGCACACAATTGCTAGACTAAAATAAAGCGTTTGGTACATCTGCATTTATGTTGTGAAAAACATCATGGTTTCCTATAATGACTGTTTATTAAGATGATATATAAGGTAATATTTCACAAGGACAATTTAGTTGGAGCTCAGATTGCACCCTCAGATTTTAGGGGAGAGTTAAAATGAGGTTCTTTGGTTAATGTAAATGTTCAGCAAATATCTAATAATTAGACACATGGAAGACATGCACGAAGCTCAAGAGCTTTCATTTAACCGAAGATAGTAACATTTTATTTTATTTGAATGAATCAAATCCTGAAAATCTTTCAAAACTCATATTCTCTCTTATAACTAATTGTCTTTATTCCATAATCTTTCCCTGTTTTTTCATGAGCTTTACAAGCTACAGTACATTTTCTGCAATTTACTTCCATTTTTACTTCCAATTTTACCAACCTAAGTTCTGTTCTGACTTTTGATATCCTTTCTTAACAGTCACAAGTACTGGTGCCTGTTTGTACAGAGCTTCAGCTAAATGGAGCATATTATGTCTCCATCCCTGGTAGCTTTTGGCTTTAACAAAGCTGACGCAATCAGGACTTTAAATTCAACGTATATATTTTCAGGTTTTTCACACTAGGGTCTGCGTCAGAGATGTGCAGCAGAGCAGCATCAGAATTACAGGTCTGCAATATACGTCGAGCTTCCTGTCTGTGTCAGGAACTCAGGCAGGGTGGTTCCTAACAACCTTCCACAGACATTCCTCTTCTAATTATGCCTGAGGAGAAAGAGTGTGTGTGTAAGTGTGTGTTTGATTGCCGGGGGACTAAAACATTAAAAAGTCTGCCCTCATTTAAAGCTCTATATTTCACTTGACGACTGAAGCATTACACTCTTGTGTCACCGTGAAAATCTGTGCACAGAGCTGTGTTTGGTTTGGCCGACTTCTCAGACAAGATGTGATGTCTTCTGTTGATTCTGTAGTCTGAAGATGTCCTACATATACTCTGGATATAGTGAGGGTGGAGCTGGATTAAGGTTCAATTCAATTGTCCACTGACAAAGACGAACACTGACCTCTTCTTGACCCAATGTTTTTTCTTTTGGAAAATGGAAATGTCATTTAGTTTTCAATTAAATAATAATGTAAAAGATTAATTCTTAGCTTACTGTACATGCTTTCAGAATTAGCTCCTTTTAGCCTCGGATTGGACAAAACCAACACCAAAATAAACATCTATTTTGACTTTTACTATTATTCAATAACCCCAAAAGTCCCAAAAAGGCCCATTGGACTCTTGGGCTTTTTAAAAAAAAAAAAAAAAACTATTATTTTTCCCAGCGGTAATTGTTCCTAAAACTACAGAATTATGTTTAAGACTGGTGGAAAAGACAAATGCTGATTGGTTTACCATAATAAACTAACCCTAACCAATATCAATCCTCATTCCAAGAATCACAGTCAACAAGTACCTGCCAATTCTCTGTGGGAGCCACAAAGTTAGCACTATACATTCAATTCATTTTAGTTAAACTATTTTTCTTTTAAATACATTTGGCCTGGCATTATATTCTCAAATGTCATAATTATTCTTGCTTCCAGCACCACCTAACCCCAGCACTAATATGGGGTAGTTTTTTTTTTATCACAAACACTAACACTTGTTCTCTTAGTTCATAAAACTACTCTCAGTTGTTAACTGAGGATTAAGACCATGTGTGTTATTTTGGCTGTCGGCTGATAGACTTATGTCACCCATTAGCAAGCAGCATGACACTTTTTAATGCATATTGGTCATTTTCAGGGTTTGTTTCTCACTCATTAGCGAGCGCCACAGTCATTCTCTTTTAGACGTTTAGGTTACGCCTGACAGTTCTGGTTTAATTGGCTGCCGGATTGCAGGGTTAGATCAAAATGGGATGATGCCCAGCAGCTAATCCTGGATATTCAATCAGAGGCGCCGTCAAAACAAACGTATTAAACCAGATTACACTGAGGGTAAAAGCAATGATATCACTGGGTGGTTAGAGTGTGAATGCTATCTGATAACTGTGTACAGCTTTAATAATGTTAATGCAGGAGCAGAGCAAGGGCTTTATTTAACAAGAAGATAATGTAGAATAAATGTCAGGAACACATTTATAGTACAGAATTTATATTAAACATCCCCATAATGATTACTACCATTTCTAAATCTTTCATGTCCGTTGATTGAGGTGTTAATTCAACGTATTGCTATATTTTGAGGCGATGATTCATCCTTGTGTTTTTGGCCTGTGCTTTATTGTAAGGTATTCCTAGTATTGCCATTTGTTAACGGAAAACCCGAAACACAAAGTCAAGAACTCTCAAACACATCCAATAAATACAATCCAGTACAGACAGAGTTTGTTTTGGTTTTATGTACAATATATTGTGACATGTGTTGGTACTGTTATCTTGATTTGGCTTTTATTCTGATTATGTACAGCGGGAGTAGAGACCACAATTGAAGATAGAAGCAGCAGGAGTGCACCTCATAATTGGTCTGTTTTTCAATATGTTGTAAGAACCAGGAAAAGCAGATTTGGAAAGAAAATATGTTTACAGAAGAAGAATCCTGTCAAAATATGACCTCTGCCAAATCCCATATTTAGGATGTTTGTCCAAGTGCCGGCTGACCAACAATACGGATGTGGATAATGTTTTGGAAAGAAAACGTATGTACAAGATTGTTAGAAGCTTTACTGCGATGCTCAGAGGAAAGTAGGACAATGTTAGCCCATATTGGCAGTGTAGTGAGTCAATAAGTCGCCAAGTCACACTAATGAAAGAGCATCAAAAGGTGACTATTAATCAGGAGGAGGTAACAAGAACTGTAAAAAGTGATTTGTAGATTATCTGATGTTAGAACCAAAGAGTTGCTGAGTGGGTGACTATTTGTGTCCTGTGCCCATTAGGACAAATGACTTCAATTTGGGAGATTATCCAACACTAACTTTAAATCTGAGTTGCTGTTGTTTTAAAAGGTCATGGTGAGGAACAGAAAAGGACAGACGTACTAATGGTGCCTTCTAACATTACATGTTACAGTGGGTGGTTACTCCAGCGCCGCCCAGTCATGTTTTTGTTCTATATTTTGACTTTAGCTAATGGCTACATTGAAGTGGACTAACCCTCTCATCATATAATATATACAGATGGTTTTTAAAAATGTTGTTTCCCTTCATATCTTATATTTAGTTCACATTTCTGTTTAACTTATTAAAAAATGCATTCCTATCAGACATTAGGAGTGTTTTTGTTTAGACCTAATTAGCACACATTAGCTAAAACTAAGTAAACTATGTTGAACATTACACCTGCCTAGAATAAGCATGGTGGCCTTTTTGCAAAACGCTACTTTAGCTTACGAAGCTTCAGAAACGTCTGTAAACTCATAGTCTATTTGACCATTCGAAATCTTTGTCTGGTCAATCAAATGAGTTTCGGACAATCTGATTGCAATATTGCTTGTACACCTGCACATGTATCTGTTCATTATGTAGACAAGATATCTAAGAGAGAGATTACATGATGGTGTTGGTCTTGGTGCATTTCTTCTAATCACTAAGATTGACAAAGGCTTTAGTTTCAAAAACCTCAACTTAGACCTGCATCTACTATTCATTCCAGTAATGTATTTGGCTAAAGGGTGGTGTATGTTTTTCTCCACTGTGTGTATGAGAGCATGCTTGGATTTTTCGTGTGGAAAACACAGGTTTGGTTGGCTCTTACTGCTCAGTACGGACTACTGTGGTTGGCTGCAATGGGGCCAGAAAGCACATTGACTGGTTGTACTGCCAAGAAAACTTCTTCTGAATGACAGTCAGCTCCGTCACCGGGTCAGTGTTTTTCTGGTCATGTTGGCTGCTGTCTTGTTTGGGTTCTTGTCATTGTTTTGTGGTATTATGCTCACCAATATTATTAAACGAGCAGCATGGAAGAACAAGCTATAAAGTTAAGCTCTGACGTTATCACTATAAAACGGCAAAAATAATGGTGCTCCTAAACCCAACCAATCACATGTTTCTGGTTATGTTACATTCATTTCTAGTGATGTTTGTGAACCTGCATCCCAGTACTTTGGTTATAAATATATTTTTTCAAGGCAAGAAGATCAAGCTACGTTCTTTGTTATTACATATTCGAAAAGGTCTACAGTATATGGTAGGTCCATATATTTTTGGCTAAAGAAGTGCAGGTCCCTACATGCGCCTGTGTAGTCTCTACTCTATTTGCGCCAGGGTGTGGCAGCAGAAAAGCCGCTTCGGGTATTTTTGTCTGTGAAAATGTATGCCTGTGCTCATGTTGTGGTGCAACACTAATCTGACCAGACTCTAACACACTGCAGAAGTGTGTAGAGGAGAATCCATGAGAAAAGGACAAATAAGAAGAGAGCAACTTGATAATAGGTGAAGGACAGGAGAGGAAGTTCATGTTCTTTATAGTCCTTTAATACAAATATGTTATGTATGTCTGTTGAGCATGGCCATAGGCATTACATTGAATGACACACACAAACAGTTTACTTGGCTAGACTTCAATATAACGTAGCTGTTCTCTATAAGCACTAAATTGGGGGTTCAAAGGTCAAACAAGACCAAAGAATATAGCCAAAAAAGTGGCTCTGCGAAGCTGTCCTCAAACGTCCTTTGGTAAATGTGATGAATGTGCATGTGAGTGACCTTGTAACATTGCGTCTGCAGTTTGTTTTGGGCAGTTAACCATAAGGTTCACTCTCTTGTAACAATAAGCCAAGCTCATGTCAAACACAGCCTCACTGTGGTGTCTGATACAGTATCATTGTGGCAAACACTACGTTAGCCACAGGTTACTATCTATTGTTCTCCAAACCTACAATATAAACTATAGTTGCCATTGTGGGAAAACCCCTTCTTTGTGTTCTCGCCAGTTCGGTGTGTTACAGACAGCAGACCTACAGTAATTTGATTGTACAATAGCTTCTGCTTATTGAGGATGAATAGAATTACTGCCAGATGGTAGAACATTTAAATATGCCATATTTAAAATGTTTGTCTGCTGTATGTCTGCACCAGCCACCAGACAAAATTGGTTTGGTTTCTCACCAATATGTATAAGTTTCTTCCGTTGATTTTCCATATTTAATTTTTACCCCACAAAGGGACATTTCTTGACAACTATAAATGGTTCCAGATACATAGCGAAGGTTAGCATTGCAAGGGATCCCTCGACAAAAAGTAATTGGATTGTTTCCATTGGATTTTGAAATATTGCAGAAAATAAGATATTTGGGAAACACACGTTTATGATACTTACACGTTTTGTTCAGCAGGATAATCTCCACATAATAACATCACTTTTCAGAGTGTGAATGCAATTGCCCGAATAAAAAGTTCTTATTTTAGGCAATAAACAAACTACATCCAGTTGCATGGCTGTGGATCATTACCGCTAAGCTTTACGCTGATGACGTTTAGCACTCTTATTCAGTCACTTGTTAGCAACCATCATTTTTAAGTCACATTGCAGCTTCAGACATTCATCAGTGGGGTATTTTCTGACATATTTTACATCATAAAACAACATGTATAATCTCTTAAACTTGTGTTAACCACAAATCTTAATTCTGCCATCTAACCAAAAACACGTTCACAACATTGACTTCAAGACAAGGGAACTAGAAGTGTTAAAATGCAGAATTTCTGGGTTTTAGGACTCATCCCTACACCGCTCTATTGGAGACATTGCCCATACAATTTGGGACAAACAGTCATGCACCCCTCCAGAATGAATGTACACTAATACTATGTAATATACAGGTTAATGACAACAACATAATCCAGTGTTTTTCAGTAAAATACACTCAGCCATAAAAGACTTGTCCAAACCAGAAAAAGAAAACACTACCTCTTTCCAAACTCATGTGCTTTCCCTAATTTAAAAGCTATGTATAGAGCCTATCCTCATTCACTGACTCTCCATTAACATTTGTTTCTCAAACCTCTTCACTTTCTATTCCTAATAGTGACCTTAAACCACTTTAATATTTACAGGACCATTTCCTACCAGCCCCTAACCCCACTAATTTATTAATTTCTAATAAACAAGGTTTACAGTATATGGGATATCTACAGTAAAGCTGACCACAAAGAGGTAGTAAATGTGTATTTTTCCTCTGGCAAATGTGATGCTGAGAAATATAATGGCAAAAGCATCCCAGCCAATACAGTGTGAGATCAGAGTCCAGAAATCACAAGCGTCTCATTGTGGTATCTAGCAGCTTTCTATATATTTTAAACTGCAAATGACCAAAACATGTTTTTTGGACATGTGTAAATAGATCTGGCCAACACACACACACCATCCAATGATTAAGCCTACCAGCCGTATTTAACACTGTTTAGAAAAGGCTGCCAGCAAACCTACGGAGAAAACACATTTCGGCTGCTTGTATCTGCAATCTTGTTTCTTTTTGCTCATGACCCATTCTTCATGACCATAGGACGGTGAACGTAGGAATGAAGATAGACCAGAAGATTGAGAGATGTACCTTCTGGTTGAGCGCTTTCTCCATCACACGTGCGGTAAAGCTAATGCAACACTATTCCTGTTGCACCAATTCTCCGGCATAATTCATGCTCTATTGTCCCTTTACTCAAGACCAAGATCCCCAAATACCTGAACTCCCGTACTTGGGGAAAGACACTACTTGAAGTAGACAGACCATTGGTTTCCTGCTGAGAACAATAGCCTCAGATTTAATATGGGCATCTTCAAAAAGTTGCTTATTTACGCATTTGGCAGAAAAAGCTAATTCACGCGTTCACATGTAATCCTGTTCATGATCACTGATGTTGATGGAAGTACATTCAGTGTCTTCAGCTATGTTTTGGTCTCTACAATGTCCAGAGGGCAATGTCACTCTTTAGCTGCTTAATGCTGTACCATGATCCCTAGCAAGTAGCTACATGTGTGTCTGCTGTTTGGTGCTGGGCAGATAATGTACATTGGGCAAATCAGAGCTTTTTCACTAGAAACAAATGCCTGCTGTGGTTCAAAAACGTCCTTAAGTTCACTCAGTATCTTAAGAATCGACAGTCCTAAAGCACACTTTCACCCATTTCTTATCAGGAGAGACAGTTTGGTGTTGAACTTCTCTCTGTCGCTGCAATTTCCCTATAAATCAACGCATTTGTCAGACCTGTTACAGCTGTTAGCCGTGTGGCCACCTCAGCACACAGACAGAAAGGTGGAGAATTCAGAACAAAAGCTCAGCAGCAGCTGTGACCCAGACTTCAGAAACCAAAGTGAGTGGGCTGAGTTTCCCGTTTGTTTACGTTTGTTTCAGTCAATTCCTAGAAGTAGAGGCTCAGAAAAGAGCTGGGCCCTGCCTTTATATCATGACCAAGTGATGTGGTGCTTCATGTCTGAGACAAGGAGAGAAAGATGCACACTTTGAGACAGGGGGTTTTCTTTCTTTATACATCATTTTGAGTCTTACAGATGTTGCATTACATTACATTACATGTTACTTGTTAGACGCTTTTATCCAAAGCGACTTACATACTCAATACTATGGGCAATCCCCACAGGAGCAATTTGGGGTGAAGTGTCTTGCCCAGGGACACAACAACATGCTGACTGCAGTGGGGTTTGAACCTGTGACCCCCTGATCCGAACACCAAGAAGGAAGTACATTTCCTTCTTGGTGTTCGGATCAGGTTCAAACCCCACTGCAGTCTTTGTCTTTCAAATCCACATTAATATAAAAATGTTTAAATAAGGCTAACCCAAAAATCCCTCCGCCAGAGCATGGGAATGAAGTCCCGGCAAAATCATGGTTTGTTATTCTGCCTTAAAATCAATAGTACAAAATCAGCAAATGAACTTAAACCTACAGTGTTTTCATTTTCCTTCCTTGATGCCCTCATGCTTTTTGCCCCATAAACATGTGACTGTGTTGAAGATGACTGGCTGTTTTCTTTCTAATATTATCCCTCAGACAAACTCACACAACTACTTTGACACTGTGCTGAGCTAGTGATTCTATTGTTAACTTTACAAGCTCCTAAACCCTCTGTAACCTTCTCTCTCTCTGTCAGCCGCATCTTCATTCAAAGCTATTAAACCCCCACGCAGAGAGACATCAGACACATGTATACACGCACATCTTTATAACTGCTACTAAGTGGTTACAGTTTCAATGTGGACAAATGTGTGAACTTGATTAAGGTCTTATAAAGTTTTCCTGAAATAAACGTTATGGCCTGATAGCAAAAAAACATGCTAGGGGAGCTCAGGGGCACATTGGATAATTTATTGATTTCAACCATGTCAGTGGGCTGCAGCATAAATGATATTTGAAAGTGTAATGCATGAGAATCAGTTGATTGTTACCAATAATGATCCACATTATAATCTGGACATGCAGAAGAGGTTAAAATGCTCACAAAACATTGGAAAAGTAATCTCGCTGTCTCCTTTCTGTTAATTACTTTCTCTGTCCTCTACTCATCCCTTATTGTTAACTGTATGCTTCTCCTCACTTGTCGCTCCTGCCAGTGTATTACAAATAATTCAGTAATTTAGTTCATTTCACTTTGCAGATAGATAGATGGGGTTATTAAACCTACATAGTTTGTGTTGCAATCCTGGGCTCAGAAGGCTGTCCCTGCAGTTCCTCTCTGACTTCCATCACTGTCTCTCTTTCTCTCGGCCTGTCCAGTATCTCCCTTACCAAAGCTGAGCTTGGACTGATATCTTTTCATTATATCTGTGTCAGCCAAAATCACACGGGTGTTTGCTGTCCCCCTCTAGTTTGTCCACACAAAAGCATTTTACTCTGGGCTCAGCAGGTGAGAAACTAAATAGGGGCTTCCACATGTGGCAGACCAGGTGATGGTGCTGCCGGATTTGGATCCCCCACTACAGTATAACTTTGTCCAGGTCGGTCGTACTCCCACCAAAATCACACGGGTGTTTGCTGTTCACCTCTAGTTTGTGCACGCAAAAGCATTTGACTCTGGGTTCAGCAGGTGAAAAACTAAAGAGGGGCTTCCACATGTGGCAGACCAGGCGTTTGTGCGTCATCAGGCCAAATTTAAGCAACCTTTTAGCTTAGCGTTGGTGACGTGAAGTAATGCAATCATGATGTGGTTTGTTTATAGCATAACAATGTATTTTCCCTTAAACAGGATTATTATTCTAATTCTCATGGAAGTTTGTTCTTATTTTCTGCAATATTCCAAAATCCAATGTAAAAATCCTATTCATTTTTGTTGAAGGACCCCTTGCAATGCTAACTTCCAGGTCTACAGTACCTACAAAAACTGGAAATGCAAGATAACTGTTTTCATAACAATTGTTTTCCTCATACTTTAAATTATTATATAATCAATTCGGGTCCTTGGGGTTAGGGTTAGGGTAACCCAGTGGTGTCCCAGTTAGAGTACCCTTTAATTTGGAAGCTTTGTGTCTTGTTGTACACAATGCAAGGAGAACATTTGACCAAGAAATGTAGTTACTTATGAAGCGTTTGGAAAAGTTCAGTAAGGAGTCAGACCTTGTGTGAGAGAAATCACACGCAAGAAACTTTAATAGATTTGATTGTCCTTGATGTGACTCAGTTGTTCTTTTGCCTGTTAGGACCGTTCAGGCCGGTCATGTTTCCCCTCTTAATGTGAAACACACTCTCGCTGTCAGCCATGTTTTAAATCCTGACTCTAATACTAAATTGTTTTCTAGTTTAAGTAATTGTTTCACAAAATTACATTTTGTATTTGTTCTGCATTAGATTGTTCCAGATATTCAAGTCAAATGTGTCCGCATACTCCCCAAAAAAAGAATACAACATTTTTTTTAGATGAACACTCAACTGTTCAACCTGCACGAATGTGTGTAGAGAAACATCATCACTGTCTCAAAGGTTGAAAGTTCACCGCATGTGGTAATAATACAAGGGACTTGAAGTGGTGTGTGTGTGGGCAGCTGTGTGGTCAATGACACATGACAGCAGACTCATCCTACTTCATGAGTCTGTGTACAAAAATATGCACTGTAAATATCCCATTTATTTTGGCCAAAATAAGATGTCTGTCTTTGTACCAGCTTGCGAGCATATTAAGTGTGTGTGTGTGTGTGTGTGTGTGTGTGTGTGTGTGTGTGTGTGTGTGTGTGTGTGTGTGTGTGTGTGTGTGTGTGTGTGTGTGTGTGTGTGTGTGTGTAGGTTTCACTGAAGTGTATTTGTGTCTGTGGTGTTGTGTCTTTTTTTAATGCGAGACATGACATTCTCTGCATGATTATTTTATGATTTTGTTTTGTTTCATATTTGGTCGCAAAAATAATTGAATAAGACCAAGCTAACGGATCAAATATATTTAAACTAAATTAATGCAACACAATTACTCAGACATTTATGAATATATCCATGTATGTTTAAAATATCTTCCCTTAAAATGATATGTGTGGTTTGGTGAAATAACTTTTCATGTCAGTCGTTAAAGTTTGCTTTGAAATGGGGAGATAAACAGTAACACAGGAATTAATTGAAGGTGGGCTATGACATACCACTTTCAGCCAGAAAAACATTCTTATGTTTTGAAAGTGTTCAGTGGAAGATCTTTGAGATGATGGAGCTTTTCAGGGCGTTTACTATGTCAGTAAGTTGTCTGTGGAAATATCCGCTCATTGTCTGATTTCACTTAATACATTTTGGTCAGTCTCCTTGGTACTTAAGTTAAAGTAGTTAGGGTTACACTACCTTTAAGGATTCCTTCCAAAAATGTCTGAACATCAGAGACACACATTTGGACTCTAAATCATCTGTAAAAAAACTCACAAAAAGAAATACCCACCATAAGATCAGCCTGTATGCAGAGGACGTTCTACTTTATTTCCATAATCTCTCTGTGCTCTGGATGGATCCCGTATTTAAGAATCAACAGTTACCCTAGAATATTACAGTTGGTCTATATCAACTTCAAGCTACTTCTCAAAACACCTTCAATATTGGATGAATCTACAAATATCCCTCAAAGGAAGGATGACTTCAACAAAAAGACCATACTACCAATGAGAAATGGTATTCATGGTTGAATGCAAATATTATAAGTCGCTTTGGATAAAAGTGTCAGTTAAATTAAATGTGATGTAATAATAAATTCCCTATTCTCCTCTCAGAATTACTGTACCAATTTCCTGTCTACTGTTGAGCCTGTTCTGGTAAATGACTGTAAAACCACTGATTCAGTTGAGAATGACTCATCTGCACCCCCACTCGCCCCAGACTGGTCTCTGTACTGTCCCTTGGTTTTGGAGGTTTTATACATTTTTGGATTTGTCCTCAATGCATCAATGACATTGAGGAGATTGAGGAACACACATGCATGCTATGTAATTTCCCACTGACCATTATGACTGCGCTGAAATGTGCCTTCGGAAACCAGTCAGCAAATTTCTAACAAAATGACAAAAAATACTTTGATGTGATATGTTAAACTTGCAATGTTGCATAAAACAAACAAACCGCATCAAAAAAGTTTATTTGGGATTCAATCTGCACCTTAGAAGGCAATTTCAGAAAAATCTGTTTAACTGACCTCAATAAGATTTCCATGAAAAATATCCATTTTCAAAAATATATGTTTACGAAGATGTATGTAATGTTAATTCAGCCTTCAACCTTCAACGTTTAATTACCTTGGAAACACTATGACAGAGCCAAGTTTAAGTTAGTATGTTCATTTTTAAAGCCACAAGTTGAATAAATGAACCTTCAGTTACACTTTCAATTCATGTGAGCATATGTGAGCAAACTATAATTATACGAGAACACTAAATACTTCTTGCATTTAAGGAATACATGATCTTAAACCAGTTATAGATTTGTTTACATGTGTATAACTGTGTTTTTTGTTACATGCACTTTTCTATGTCCATGTACTGTATGTGTAGATGGGCAAATGTAAGCATATGTTTTGCTTAAACATGGCCTTCCTGTGCATGTGTGAACATGTCATTACATGTTTACGCACGTGTGTTTCGGCTCTAATTTGAAACAAGTTTGGAGTAAGTTCTTCTACATCTGAACTAACATGGTCGTCTTCAACCTTCAGTAATTACAGAGCACCAGGCAGAGGGCGCTGGCACTCCCAGCCCACCGGCCCCAGCCAAGAGGCCCTGTTTCTGGGGAGGAGGAAGTGACCTTAAATGGGCACTCCTCTTGAAATGTGGCCGTATTCCTGCTTCTGTGGTACTCTAAAGCTGCTGAACTACATCAACCTTAATGTGGTCAACACTGAGAGTGATGGTATGTAATCTGTTTTGAAAATATGCTTTTCCGGAAACCAAGAATGCTCGATGAATGCTGGAGTAAAAGAGAAAGAGGATGGAGGAGGGTTGCCAAGCTCTGCATTTGCAGGATAATGTCATGACCTTATTTGGGAATCTATAGACAAATAGTTGCATTTTGTATCTAATTTGGTGCTGATAATCATGGTCCTCAGAGGATGAGTTCCTTTAATCACACATATATAAACAGCGACACATATGCTTAATGTCTGCAATCTATAGTCGCAAGTAAACCTAATTTGCACGTTTTTGGACTGTGATGGGAAATACTTTATTTGGATGTGAACAGATAGATATTTTGACAAAGATGAATATATTGCTATTTTATTTATTTGTATGTCTTTACTTGACCTACTGTAACACCCTATAGACCAAAATAGCACAAATATGACTGCTTGGTATTGACAGTAATTTAACATAAATGTTTTTACAGTATGTGGCTGCCCCATTACGCTTTTGGGGGTTTCCTTCCCTGTATTGTGTCACAACAGAGCTGCTCAACTAACCAATCAGAGCAAACTGGACTCTGGTTTCAGACAGAGGGTGAAAAGAGACGCTGCAGCACAGGCAGTATGAGAAAAATAAAGAGCTTTTTGAACATTAAAACGTGGAATAACACCAGAGAATAACAGCTCAGGAAAAGTCTAGCCACTGGTCACTAAGTGTTCTGATAATGTGAACAATATGAAAAGCCATGATCTAAGCTAGCAATGGTTTAAGCATTATAAGTGAAGACGCACAGTGCATAACACTGAGTTAAAGTTAGATTTGTTTTTCTGTCTAAACTTTCCAAAATCTCAAACCTGGCAGCAGGTCAGGTTAGCTAACACGGCATGAGTGGACATAAACAAGGTCAACGTTTCCACTCCAAACTAGAATCAACAGTATGAGAAGAGAGAGAGAAAAGAGGAGGGAAAGAGGGGGGAAAGATGGTGTTGGAGAAACAAAGGACAAGTTTTGTGCAGATGATGACATGTTTTCCATTGATTGGAAACCCTCACCTTTGTTCATGTGAGTGGGCGGTTATAATCCTCTGAGTGGTGAGCAGAGGTTTGGGTCAGACTCGTGGGAAGATGTTCTGCATAAACATTTTGATTAAGACGTCACCTACTGTAATGTTATTGCTTGTTATTTTTATAAAATTGCAGGAAATCACGTGATTTTAAAGTCATTATTACGTATGTCTGCATTATGTTTTCAAATGCAGTTAAGTCAAAGGCTAAAATAACTTTGCTTGAATTCTATTTTAAACTCCACAAGTCATTCTGTGGACGTAGGTGTGAATCTGTGTATGCTGCGAAAAAACTGTGTAACAAATATTAACAAAAGCTAATGGTACTTACAAGGTCTGTCCAGGAAGATATTACAATTGTGGTGTGAGGAAATTCAAAGCACAAAGACAATCTACAGAAGTAGAAAAAATAATGTCTTATAAGGCTATACATAAACACCAACAGTAGGCTTTCAACTTGTAATTAGAAATCCTGACAATAAGCATTTGACTTGAACACATAGAGAAATTGAAAAGTGTCCCTGTTTGGCTTGATGACGTAAACATACAGTCTAATTTATAGCTGTAATGCTATATTTCTGTACATTGTCTGTCTCTGATTCATTTCTACTTTACAGATTTAGGGCTTCATCTACTGTAGGCTAGTGTATTTGGTGGTGATGACATGCAGCACTTACACTGATACCTCAAATTCCTCTTAAGGAACCAGAGCTCCTTTAATGTTGCCTGCAGGGGTTGAGAATATTTAGCAGAGAAAGAGGCAGCTATAAATACTCTTTAATGTCAGGTCTGAGTCGGGACCTGTGAACAGCCAGAGGAGGGTTTGGGTGGAGGCCCACACATCTGTCAGCTACTGCGTACGTGTCTGGCTTAAGGACAAATGTCATTCAGGTTGAGGTAATTAAAGTTGTTGTGTAAATATAATCTGGATCCAAAAGGAAGATTAAAGCTTGTACAAACAAGATCTACCGTTATTAGGCATTCTTTCTCTGTAATTGACAATTAGGCCATTTTTCTTATTAACCATTTATGCACTGCAGTGATAGCTTTTTGAGGGATTAGCGTCCTGCTTAGTACCAGACAAAGCCATATTGTTTGGTCACACTGTAAATGTGTTTACAGAATAAACTCAGCATGTAAAAGTTTCATGAGAGGAAACACTGTCTTTTCTTGGTAGTTTTTATTGTGTTTTCCCATTTTATATGATGCTCTACTGGCTCCACAAAGCTACCAATTTAATTAGTGATGGCTTTTCTAGTTGGGCTTTGTTCCATTTCCTGACAAGTTTTAGCAAGGCTTGTAAAAACCCGTTACAGACTTTGCATCTATTCAACAACCAGCTGTTGCTATTTTACTAGATGCTAAAAAAGCACTTGATAGGATAGAGTGGTTTTGCCTATTTCACTTACTGTCAAAGTTTGGGTTTTTTGAGGTACGAAATAAATTGGTCTAAGTAAGTGAGGTCAGCGCAGTGTATGGTGCCGCTGGAAATCTGCAAATAGACCATATCGCTTCAGTTGGTAAACAAAAAAATGCATTTTCGGAGCAAAAGGCAAATAATAAGCATTTGATTTCAGACTATTAGGGTTTCTAATTAGTAGGCCATTGACAATTTCATGACAGACACTTCCCAACATTGTTTTTCTGACTTATCCTGCCTCATTCTGGATTCATGACGCCTCGCCAGCCATCTTATGTCCTGTTATTGACCCCTACTGGCCTAAACACTGACTTTCTGTGAATGAGGCATTTTCTTTTTCTGAGCCACAACAGTTATAATAGCGTTGTAACAATACTATATTACTATAACTATAATACTATAATAAAAAAGCTTGCATATTTTCTTTTGTGTGAATCTTTAAAGGCTAACTTCAGCTATGTCTGCAAACTTCTTTTGAACAGGGATTTAAAGAGTGATCTGTCCATTTTTGAAGATAACATTTGAAGACAGTATGCTAAAGGAAGCCTATCTATAGAATGTTTTGAGTAGACACACTTTGCACGATATCTTTGTGATGCTTTATGGTGCATTCATCACACAGTGCTCAATATCATTCCTCACTCGTGGTCTGGAGTGAATGAGTGGTGGTGAAATGTTGTGCATTTACAGATTGTATGCACTATCTGTAATTGACAACTAGATGGTGCTATTGTTGAGGTTTGGATTAGAGATTTTTGTTCTTTGCCCTTTTTTGGAAAATCTTCATTGTTTTGGCCTTATACTCAGCCTACCAGCAGAGAGCAGCATCGTCCTCTTAAGGAACAGCACATATAGCCCTCAGTAACCCATTCAAACACAACATGCAAGTTGAATGAATATTGGTATACAGAATGTATTGTTTCAAAAAGCATTGTTGTTTCTATCTAAAAGACAAGAGATACTGACATGATCCCAGTGTGAACAAACTCAAAACACAGTTCATAAACTGGAATTTGTTTTTACTTATGGAATGTTTTTCTCACTAAGGTTTCCTCTGCAATGTCCCAGTGGCATCACACACACACACACACACACACACACACACACACACACACACACACACACACACACACACACACACACACACACACACACACACACACACACACACACACACACACACACACACACACACACACACACACACACACACACACACACACACACACACACACACACACACACACACACACACACACACACACACACACACACACACACACACACACACACACACACACACACACACACACACACACACATATACAGACATATCTCACAGCCTGTCTTGAACACAAACCACAGAGTGTGTTATCCATCTTTTGAACATCTGAGGTATACACAGTTACACAGCGTGTGGATGAGCACAGAACCCATAGTCATAAAGAAAGCACAGCAACTATTGATGGGCCTAACAGTAAGAATGAATGGATGGATTACAGCACCTGATCCCTTGCTTTTTTTGAATCAATGGCACAGTGGCTAAAAGTAATCAAATACTAGTTGTGCATTTTTAACAAATGACATTTAACAATTCCATTGCTATAGATGACCAACTTTATAATCCCTGAATGTCAACAAGCGTAGTTCCTTGCACTTCCTATTGACAATGTTGTAAAAGACGAAAAGCTTTGACCGAGGGGCACAGACTGCAGGATCAGTCAAGTCAGGATAAAATGTCATGACTTCATCAAATCCGTTACAGTGACCCTCGAAACAGTACAAAATAATGTGTTGTGTTTACCGAGCATTAAGGGATCAAAAGCATGGGCACCAACAAGCTATGATGACAGTTTTGCATAATAAGTAAGAAACGGGGTGTTTCATGTTACAGTAAATATTTCCAAGACAAACAAAAAACAGCGGACAGAATGCATTTAGAGAGATACAAAGAAAAAGGGACTTTCAGCAAACAGAAAGTGAACTGAGGCAGAAAGACAGAGAGATCAAGAGAGCTAGAAGAGCATCAGCTAAACAACAGAAAAGGAAGAAATGAGTCAGAGACCAAGAGACAAAGACGCAGAGTGAGAGTCAGCTCAGCTCTGCTGTGGTTCAGCGCGTTTCCTGTCAGTGATAATAATAGCTTTGTGTGTTCCTCTCTGCGAGAAGCGTGGGAGGAGGAGCGGCGATGTGACACGTGGGACGCTCTTACTGTCACTACAGGGGAAACAGCAACATCCCCTTCCACGTAAATAGACACCCTGGCTCAAGTTATCTTTATGCAGCTTCTTTGCAATCCACAGAATAAGTAAATTAAAGGAACAAACACATTATATTAGCAAAGTAAAAGGACTGTTAGGTAGTTCAAGTGCCTCTAAGTTGCACCAAACTGTAAATGTGCTGTGGGTTTTGAACAAGTGTATTTTCAGGCCTCTCTGAAGGCCACCACGTAGACCATGTGTGGTCACTGCAGGAGATAGGAGCTTTGCATCTATTGGCCGAAGAGGCTAGTGGTTTCACTTGTAACATGTTGGCAGTCAGGCTGGTTAGCAAGTCAAAAGTGGAACATCATGGTTATACCACAAGAGTCTCAAGAGAAATAAGTCAACCAAAGGGATAAGAATCAGGTGGCAAATTTCGAAGGAAAAACAAACAACCAACAAATTATAGTAACACTTATGACATCAGGTGTTGATGTCAAAACAGTGTCTCATGTAGTTTTAGAGAAAAATATTGAGCCTCATGGAGAATCCATTGTAAAGGTTTAATTCATTTATGCCAACACTATCAATCAAATTCCTGGGAAAACCAAACAACCATATCAACCTGAAATGGTGGATCTCTGTCTGGTTCAAGGAAATTGTTCCTTATTCTGTATAAAAATGTACTTCACGCTAAATTTGACAACACAATTCTTGCACACAACAGGCCTGTGTCCAGATCTCTGAAACATCATCTACAACCATAATTTATGTACTGATTTAAATATAATAGCTGGCCAAGGTATCACCTTTACAGAACCCTTATTGGTTGAATGCTCTCAGTTGAGAACTAGATCTATATAGAAATAATTGTTTAACTTTTAGCTCTATTTCAAAAAATAGATTCCTCATATCTATAAATGTAAATAACGATGAATCTTTCCTCGTCAAAAATTAGCTGAAGATATATAGCTACAAATATAGTTAAGAGCGTGGAAGAAACTGACTCTGTTGTAGGATGACTTAAATTAACATATCTCAAAATGTACTGCTTCCTAACAACTGCTTCATCAGCTTCCATGTGACTGAAAATGACATTTGGAGAATGCATATGTAACTTTTCTACTAATTGGCTAGGGCAAAATAACCTTAAACTTAGGTACAATCAATATCTAAATACATCCATTAAAGGTCACCTATCATGCTATTTTTAGGCAATAGCATAGGTCTCAGATATATAAAAATATATAAAAAAGATGTCTATGAAGTGTTTTGCTCAAAATACCAAACAGATCACCCATTCTAGCCATGCCTCATATCCCTCCATTTCACTTCCTGTTTCAAAAGTGCTGATTTGGGGTATAAAGCTTTAAACAAAAAATAATTGATGCAAAAAAATAAGGAGGGGGCTGAGCTCACTTTTGCATCAGTTTCAACGCATACAGGAGGTCAACAGTACAGAAGTTATTTTGGTGCAATATGTATTTTTGTGTACATGGAAACATAAACAACCACACATATACATATACCATCCAGACTAACTCCCCCCCACCCACAGGAATGACTTTAAGGCAACTAATTCAATGCTAAATATAGCTTTAAAAATGAAAACCACTTGTGAAACGGATTCAGACGTCATCACTTACATCCGTGTAAAATATTGTAAAACTCAAGGTGATTTTTCTTCCCTTCAACTTTGACCTATATGTAATAGAGCAACATGATGCTTACTTATTAACTTTTATCATTACTTTTACTTAGTTATATCTACTTAATCCATGTTTAAGACTGGTGATTCTGAGAAAGTGTGCAGCCAACATAAATAGAAATGTCTTGCTTATTCAAATACAGGTAATTAATAAGAATGATGGACTTCTGACAAGCTGTTATTTTTTCATTTGTGTCATTTGCAGAAAAAGGTGGTCCAGTGTGAGGATTCAGTAGCAGCTACGACGAGGTTTCGGATTTCAACGAACTGAATTCCCCCTCAGCCCTCCCTTATTGAACTTCTCAGAGAACATACAGTAGCATTAATGTATTGTAAAAACGTAAAAGGCACTCTTGAGAGCCAGTTAGATACATTTTTATCTTCGATTTGATCTTTAATTGTATTAATCTGTGGGAATCTGTGCTGTCCTGTTTTTTCATTCTGACCTTGTTGCTGTTAAACTACTGAATTTCCACACAGAGATTAATAAAGGTCCATCTTATCTTATCTTATCTTTTTCCTTCCCTCCCCAGCGGTGTCTTGTCTTTGTGATTAGTCTTGTATATGTCTCCCCTTCTGTTATATTTGTTCCTGTCTGGTCCAGATGTGTGGAGTATTTCGTCCCAATGTTCCTGCTCCTGCTCTTGTTTCCCCACAACCGGTCTGTACTCGTTCAGTTTTTTTATTTGGTTATTTTGCCTGTTTCCCCTTTGTTTTGTGTTAAACGTTTTGTTCGTCGTCAGTTTTTTCTTAATTGAAAGCTCGATTTTCGTTACATATTCCTGCCTCTTTCTCTTACTGCATTTGGGTGAAACCTCTGACATACACCAAGGCAGTCCCCTAACAGAAAGATGCATTCTGTCAAATGTCAGACTCTCCATCATTTGTTGAACAATGTGAAACCTGAGAAGTTTCTATACCCACCTTTTCTCCTACCTACAGTACCTCTACACACCACCAACACCCTACATACCCACCACATGTTTGCACATACACCTACTTCTTTCTTCTGTCTAACTCCCCTGAGTCGTTTCTTCAGAAGAAAACTGCGATATGCAAATCGTATCTTTGCACCTCCACATTGAAAATAAAAAATAAGCTTATTTTAAGCAACAATATATTTGAATATTGTTTTGGAAAAGACAGAAACTTTGAACACTGCAGCAGTGGTGAGCCCATTACAGGAAGCATGTGTTGGTAGACACCGACCTCATTTCAATGGCAGTCAATTTCAACGCTTAAGTGTGGGAAGCTACATCAATGACTTAGGGACTTCACCTGTGCCTGCAGTAACTGATGTGGCAGATGTGTTCTCGTAAGCACATTTTCTCAAGGTTGGGACACTGATTCATATTATTACGATGGTATCTGAAGAAAAAAACTTTAAAACACAATAAAGAAGGTATGGTTGGCACTAGAAGTAATTTTCTATTTCAAATTCAAAGCCCGACATTTTTTATTTAATTCTCAGCTTCTGAGCAAAATGCCATGTACTGGTCTCAAATGTCACAGGTCCTTATACCTGCATTCTTTCTAATGGACAGCAGGGGCTGATTCCATTGGTCACAGAAAAACATTGATTCAAAGTTAATTTAAAGGTGGGGTAGGTAATTTTGGAGAAACCAGCTCGAGTGCGCTAGAATTTGAAAATACACAGCCGGAAAAAATCTGCCACTTCCTTACAGAGCCAACACACACGAACGCGCACATGACCAATGAGGGCACGAGATAAGTTTGTGCACAGATGGAAGGCTGACAGGCAGGCAGGCCATCCAGTTATTTTAGCCGGGCCAAAATACCTTACCTACCCCACCTTTAATATGTTGGTTTATATTAAATATGGTGTCAATCTCAAGTTTTAATGATCTTCAATACAGAGCATGATGTTCGTTTTGTCAATTGTGGTCCTATAAAGAGCAACGTATATGTAGCCACTAGCGTCGTTACCACTGTGTCGTTTTTATAACATTTGGAGTTGGATGTAAAAAAAAATCCAAGTTTTCTTGGTACCTGGCCTCTTGAGCTCCATCCTCTCGTTCAATTATGGTCCCTTCTTTAGTTCCAACAAACCAAGATGGCCTCGGCCAACATGCCAAACTGTAGGCCTTAAAACGGTAATCCAAGAAACTGGATTTTACTATATTTTCTGTAAAAAAAAGTAGTTATGGTCTGCATATTTGGAATTTCCATTAGTAGTAAGAAAAGACAACCCAAGTTTCTTGCTTTCCCAAGTAGAGAGAGATCTGCACCAAAGATGGGGGGAAACTAAATTAAACTGAGAGGTTTGTGGGCAGTGAGGTTCAGTAGACTGGCAGATAATACTGCAGAGCTGTAGCAAATATAATGACTAGGTGTAATTCCAAGTGCTGTGTCTACTCTAGTTGCCCAGGCTGGCTCTGTTATGTAGCTGGGATGTTATTTTTGAAATGTAGGAACGGAAATTAAACGGGTCTAAAACCATAACATGTTTCAGGGATCATATAAAAGTCCTGATTAGTGGATATTCTTCCATAAAGACAGTAAAATGAGCCCAACCCGAACATGCTTGTGTTGGATAAGAGCAGGTTATACTATCTACTAGATATTATGTGTACTTTGCTCTTATTTTTGCCATGTTTGTCCTCTTTTTTTATTGCTCTAACAAAACTGTGGTCACAGTGCTGTATGGGTGTGTCTATGGTTTACTTTAAAAGTCTCCATCTTTCTGTTAAACCAAGCAGCTACAGAGGAAAGGAGTTTAAACCCAGCACATGTAAACTACCAAGCAAAGGTATTTAAATCTCTCATTTTAGATTTGTTTGTGTTTGTTTTTGTGTGAAAAAGAGGAATAGAGGAACATATGCCTTGACAGTTAGTAAGAGGTTTTTTGTTCAGCTTCAGTACAGTAGCTTAATGTCTGTTTAAAACTCAGCACCCAGATTGAGTGTTGAAGAAGACAGATTGTTTATCTTGTGGCAAAGTGATCCACATTTTCCAAACCACCGCCAGCAAAAGCCAGACTACACAGACGAGCTGTGGTGGAGGTTTCATTCACTGTAGCCACACAGAGACAGTGTGATTACTCCCTGTGCACTGACAAACTGAAAAGCTGCATTAAATATGCTCTTCCTGTCTGACTGATGCTCTAATTCAAAAAGTGACAGCAATTATACCCCATTAACGCTACTGAAGAATACCTTTTAGATAAACAAATACAATTAATGAAATGAAACTGGAGATTTGATTTAAAAATGGCTAAGAGCAGGCCTTGATGTTTAAGATGTATGGTCGAAGCAACCAGTTAAAAGTAGTGCTTCCATTTGTATTTACAGTTCACATATCTCATGTTGATACCACTATTACAACACTATGGATGTATTGTAAAATGATCAGGCTATACAAATATAATTTTAAATGATTTCAACAATCAAGATATTTTTCATGCTGTCCAGAGTCATGCATGTTTCAAACTTTGCAAACCTGACGCAGAGACTTGCAAAGCTCAGAAAATTATAAAATATCTGGCAAAAAATACACAGCAGTTGGAGGAGGCGTGGCTATCAGTTTGATTGACAGCAGGTGGCAGGCTGAGCACTGGCAGGAGCGTGAAAGAACAAACTTTAGCTGTAGCTACTTGTCATCCCTACACAGGTGTTGTTATAGAGGACTAAGGACCCCAGCAGCGATTTAGCAGGTATGTCTCATTAGATTAGCAGCTAATTAGCATTCTAGCCTGCAAACTGCCTCTAGCTTTGCACTTCTACTAGGTAGTTCTTCTGCACTTTTGCCCTGTTCATGTTTGTCTGGTCGCTTGTTAAATCGGCTAAAGTGCACGAGACCTGTGCTCATGTTGTAAGTTAGACAAGAAAAGCTATAGTGGTCTGCTCTCTAACATGGAAACACGTTATCCAGCCATGTGGATTGTAGGCCTAACGATTATCTGTTAAATGTTTGATTCCTAGTAGCGTTATACAACTGTTAATCTCAGACACTCATGCTCTCATACTGTAGCCTACATACCTGCAAGGGGTGTCCATGCATTTGGGACAGAAAGGAGGTGATCATATATTAAAGTTGACGGTTATTGGAATGTGTCCTGGGTATTGAGGAGTTGCATGTGTTGTCTACTGCTTTTTGACTTCTGGCGTAATATTTCAGTATGTTTTTACATCCCTTTCAGTGAATATTCCAGCCAACAAAGTGTTGAGCAGAAACCCATTTCAGCACCAGTTGTCATGATACTGGTCTTATCTTGCATCCGGTTTTATTTTGAAATGGTTTTTCTCCTTGTGTATTGTATTATGTTACTTCCTGTCTTTGTGTTTCCTGCCTGTTTTAGTGTCTTCTTCTTTTCACCTGCTTCCCTTTTGTTTTTGCAGACCCTTCCTAGCTGTATCGTGTTTTTGGTAAATAGTCTTGTGTGCCAGTCTTCCTTCGGTTTGTCGTCTATGTTCCTGCCTGATTCCTCGCGTTCCTGTCCTTGTTACAAGTGCCTTCTGGTATCCAATCGCTCAGTTTTTCTTGGTTTGGTTTTACCTTGCTGGTCCCCCTGTTTTCTATTTTTCGTTATCAGCTTTGGTAAATTAAAAAGTGTTATTGATGCCTGCCTCCCTCTTTTAACTGCATTTGAGTCCAACCTCTTGCAAAACTGTGACACCAGTAGCTTGTGCACCATGTTAAGACACCAATGCCGCAGTGTTCAGCGTTGGTATAAACAAGGACTCAAGATGTGGTGAGATATGCTTCAAAAAGGCCAGATAAGATAAAGGACACAAAAACACTGCGTTTCCGACAGCATCGTGTGTGGGTGCGCTTTAAGTTGTGCTACTGTATTTATTCTTCCACGTACAAATCTGCGTTTAAAAGCTGCAGCTGCAGTGGAGTTTATTTGTTCTATTTTTTACTTTTACGCAGGTTTATTTTTAGAAACCTTTTTAAACTATTTGAAACAACTTTTGCTCTTACAGTACATGAACACAATTTATTTTAAGAAACACATTGCATTCAATAAGTTTAGCTAAATATAATCATAACTTTTGTTTAGTTCCAAACAAACCACAGTGCAGCCTATGTAAAACATTACTTTCTGTTAAGATCTTTTCCTAAATGAAATGACAATAAGCACAGTATTATATAACGTACAGTATACATTACACCATTTAATCCAGGTACACTTTAAAGGCATACATTCATGCTCCCAAGAGGATAAACCCCACTGATTGTGATGAACTCATGACTTTTCCTGTAGTGCAAACTTGTCATTTAACCAAGCCACTTAGGATGTAACATATACTGTGCATATACATGCTCTCCAACATTACAATGCATTACCATGTATTCAGACATAACTTTTTTAGGGTTTTCTCACTCTTGGTTACACAGGCTGTAGGTTAACTATTGTATGGTTGCTGTTCATTACATAATTGCTGACCAGATGTCAGAAGGAGTGGTACGTCTAAACTGTAAAGGGGAAGTTAGTCATCATTTTCTTGACTGTAGTCCCACAGCCAGTGAAACGTGATACATGTTGTCACCATTTTGAATTTTCTCGCATTGATTCAAGCAATACAACTACCAAAATGCAGCCAAGTAGCCGCCTAAGCCCTAAGGAGTTCTGCTCAGCCATGTTTTTATGTTGGCTTGCTGGTTAGTATGTCTGCCTGTCTGTTTGTGTGAGCGCTGCAGCCAGCTTCTCTTGTGGTGAAAGGGAGGGTGTCATGACACTCTGTACAGTAGCTCTAGAGCGCCACGCCAGGAAGTGAACTGAGCAAAAGCGAGTTTTGCAGGGCTCACACACTGATGACACAGACAGTGGAGCTACACAGCTGACACAGCACTCCATGGGTGAGTTTAATGTAAATGAATTGTACTTTCTATTTGAAATGATAGCTGCCAGGTTTGGTTAAGAACTTGCTTTTTGTATCACGCTCTCTACAGAAATGCAAGTCATTCAGAAAACTCTTTCTGGTTTGGATGCTGTTATATTCATATTCTGTTTAAGGAACTGCTATTGTACAAAAACAGTTATGACCATCAGGCTGTAATTAAACTATATTTATAATGTTCATTTTCATTTTTTAAGTTATGAAGAACTTCATCTCATGTAACAGTGTCTGTTCAGTTCCAGTCAACCTCTCATGCCTAGCACAGCAGTGTGAGTTTATATTCATTACAGTGGCAGGTATATATCACTCAAAATTCCTTGCATATTTCTGAAACATAGTGTCTTTGAATTCAGACACAAGTAGACATAATTTCACCCTTTGAATTTAATGAATTTGGCTTTAATTGAAAACAGTTGTTGGCAGATCTCGTTAGCCGTAGATAGCTAATTAACATTATGTCTGTGAATTAGTCAAAGCTCTGCCTTTCACGTCTTAATATACTAGAATCTAGGGCTGTGCAATTAATCGTATTTTAATCTCGATTACGATTTTGGCTTGCAAACGATTACGAAAACAACGTAATCGAAATAAAACGATTATTATTTTTATTAAAAAAAAAAAAAAATGTAATTTTTTTTTTTTTTTTATTTAATTTTTTTTTGGTTTTTCTGTTGAATTATACTTAAAGTTCAGGGTAATCAACTGTTAAAAACATACTGTTCACATTTTTGTTTCAATAAATGGATGTTTTCAAAGTAAATGGATAATCGTTTTTAATAATCGTGATATCAATTATTGACCAAAATAATCGTGATTAGGATTTTTGCCATAATCGCACAGCCCTACTAGAATCCTACCAAAGGTGATTAGGACTAGCATTTCATGGCTAGATTTAGCTTTTTTGGACAATAATGTAAGTTAATGTAGGGCAGAGCTAGTTTTTTCCCTTGCATTAAGATATGTACTAAATACATCAGCTACTTGAAAAACCAACACAGAGGCTAGCTATTATTTGAGGATGAGAGGCATATCTACGGAAGAGGATTAGGGCCACATGAGGGCCTCAGAACTACAATTCTTACTTTTTTCTCAGATCTAAAAAAAATGTTTTGTCTGTTTTTGACTCATTATACGGGGGTTTTTAATCAAGTAATTTGTGAGAAGAAGTTTATAAACTTTGTTTATTCTATTTATTACAGCTTCACACGACTTTTGGTTTATGTGGAGCCAATTAGAGCGCAGTTTGTGTTTCAGAGGCGAGGACTCTTTGAAGTGGAAAAAAAAAGAGTTGGATTTTTAACCCTGCAACGCTAATATAAAGGAGTGAAGTCATAAAACCCAGTACTGCTTCAAATACAATTCAAATGAGTTTAGAGCATACACGTTTATTCTTGATCTTTGGAAACAGTATATGTAACAAATTAATCTAAGTTCAAAAGTCACTTTGACTTTCAACCATCTGTGTATTTCTGTTGAAAGATAAAATACAATACTTAAATTTGATTTCACAAATTCAAGGGTAGGGTCTTAAAATGTTAAATGACAACTAGTTACAGACTGCACTGCCAGCTCGCCCATATTTCATGGGTGCTAGTGCTGGAGTACTTTGTGACCACAGAGCGTGTGAACGTTGTGATCAGCTTTTTTTGCGCAGTTCTCCAGTGTGTGCACAGGACACAGAAGGGGGGGGGGTCTTCCTCCGCAGCCGGTTGGCGTAGTTTTGGCACAATTCCGTTGTACAGACCGACGTTAACAGCAGCCCCCTCTGTTCACACGGAGACAAACTCTGTCGTCCGGTGATCTAAACGCCTTCTAGAAAAGCTTCACAAGTACGTCGGTACGCAAATACGCTTTGTGACACAAGTGACGGTACGCATTTCAGATTTTTGCCGTGCATGCGTACCAGTTATGTGCACCCCTGCATATAACAATAGATATTATAGTCACTGAATTGAGATATGTATTGACAGTAAACCTAATGTTTAGGCTCTTAGCTCTAGACTTGGAAGATGACTTACTGTAATCAATAATATGAAAATCCTTTTTTTTGCATCTTGATGTTTCTATGCGTGACTGGAAGACACTTTCTGTAGGACTACATTTTCTACCTTTAAAACAATCATACAACTCTTTCATTCTAATGCTGCATAGACCCTGCCAAAACCAATGGACTAAATCTGTCAAGTGTTGTACTGTATATCTTTCTGACACAGTCTCTTTTGACCCTTTATCTCATATATGAAGGTGCAGCTAAGCATCAGTTTCAAGAGAACTAGCTCTTTAGTTGGTTTCAAATTCTAACTTTAGTGTAACACCTCAGAGTGTTAGCTGGGACAGTGGTTAGAGCTCTTGCAATCAAAATAAGACTGTGTGCTGCTGTGTGGTTGTTTGTGGTTGTTTGTTCTTTGTGCAAAGCAGCAAGAAAACTAAAAGTTGCTATTCTGGTTTGAAGAGAAGAAACTTTCTAAGGTGCCAGTGCGCCACACAGAGTAAGCACAATGGTAAATGAGGTCCTTAGAACAAATAAACTGCACTTGCTGTTGGGTCTTCCTCACACTGGCAGTCTGCTAAGGATCAAGTTTTATATTTGTATTTTGTAGCTTTACTGTGACATGTTTACTTTAATGTTCAAAAAGCTCTTTATTTTTCTCCTACTGCCTGTGCTGCAGCACCTCTTTTCACCCTCTGTCTGAAACCAGAGTCCAGTCTGCTCTGATTGGTTAGCTGGATGTCTGTAGTGATAGAGAGGCGAAGTCCCGCCCTTATACTTCCGCCCCATGGGACCTTATTTCGGAAAAATTATGTATTGAAGTCAATGGAGAGAGAAAGATTATCTTTCGATCCCGTTTGAATTGCGCCACGAATTACACATTTTCGTTTGTCAATCTTAATAAATAATTTCCATGTAAAGAAAGTCACAGTTTGTCGTAAAACTGTTGAAATGTAAGACTATGAAAAATACGCAACTAGAAAGACTACAAATCCCAGAGTCGCGTAAGTGATGCCATTAACGTTACACATTACACTCGTGTTACTCACCGAAACCTTGTAAAGCCGGTCCCGCATGCTGGCTCTTACGGAACCGACTAACTCCCCTTGTGTGTATGTACAGCGCTCAACATGCCCAGACTTGTAGTGATTTTCACCTCTTTTAATACTTTTCGCCTTATTCTCAAATAAAGAGGTGAAATGTGCCAACGTGACGGCCATCTTGGTGTTGGTGACGTGTGTGAGACCAGAGATGTAGTTCATTGAGCGGTTTCACACAAAAAATGTGTCACATCACAGTTTTACGACACATTTTTATTTTTTTGACTTGCAAAATTATCTTTTACATTTACAAACATCATATGTGTAATTCGTGGCACAATTCAAACGGGATCGAAAGATAATCTTTCTCTCGCCATTGACTTCAATACATAATTTTTCTGAAATAAGGTCCCATGGAGGTCCACCGGAAGGGGAGCGACTTCGCCACTCTATTGGACAACCGCTTGGAGATGTCTCTTCCCTTAGCTTATCACGATGTGATGGAGCACTAGCCAATAGAAGCGTGAGTGTTATATAGGGATGTCTCTATGGAGGGAACACAGGGATTTTAGCCTTTGCAGACCATTTACTTGCACAACAAACTATAAATAACACACTACAGCAAAGGGAAAACCCCAAAAAGCATCATTAAAGAGTGTATGCAAGTTACTTCAAGGTTTATAGTATAACAAATGCAAAGAGTGTACTGTATAGGTATATTAGAACACATTTTTATAGTGCTGAAAATATGTGTATACAAGATGAACAGGGTGTACATGCAATGTTATTGATGGATTCAAGATTGTATAATGCAGGCCCACAGTTCAATCCTTGGTTACTCAAGTTCTTGGGCAAGATACATTTCTCGGAGAAGCTCAGAGAATTTACCGTTTTTTCCATATATATGTGAAATATTTCTATAAATAATACTTCCCTCCCCCTTCTTCATAATTATGTATTTATTTGCAACAGTTATGATTCAAGTTGTAGTTGTGGCCATGTCATTGTATTTGTGTGTGTGTGTGTACGTGCGTGTGCTGGACCTCTGTATTGTTCCAGTCTTACAGGATGGAAAGTCCCCCAGCTTCTCTTGTATTGTGTGTCCAACTGTGTGAAGCGTATGTGTGTGTAGTGGTGTGGGTTGTATCCGGCGGCCAATCAAATACTAGCGCTGAGGAAGCAGGAAGGAACATGTTTCAGCCAATCGACCAATGACAGGCCGGGGCTGGAGGAGGAAGCCCCTTCAGGAAACCACTGGCAGAGTATCAGGGGTGCAGACCCTTCAGCAGACTTCCTAACAAACACAACCGATTCTATCTTCCCATCTATCAAGTCTTTCTATTGATCTCTTCCTCCATTTTTTTTTTTTAGTCATCCGTTTTCTTTGGTATCTTCTTCCAAATCTCACCACTTCTGTAATCGTGAATCTGTGTCACTGTCAATCCTGCCTCAATCTGACTGTGCATCGGTTCTCGGTCGCTACACGAGGTTGAACAGTATGGTGGTATATGTGTCCGTTCTGCCACCTTCATGTCCGCCCATATGTCCGCTCCATCCGTAAGGAAAAAGAAGTCGATCGTGTTGAACTCCAAGCAGAGCGTCAGGATGTGTATTCGGGAACAGAGGGAAGTCATGTAAGTTCAGACTCTTTCCCCACTCTTCGTGAATATAGCATACTTCGGGTTGCATCTTTTGTTGTTCGTCTCGCCTATGATGTCCACTTTTTAGTTGGTTGATGTTTTGCTGTATTCCCAGAAATGTTCTTATCTGCCTTGGTGACCATTCCAAGATCTGATTGAGCGATTGAAGGGATATTGTCGGTTGGTCTTGTCTGTTTATGTCCTTTTTGCTTTAGACATCTCGCATTTAATGGTTCTTTAATGAACTAAGTGGGTCCGTATTGGTTATTGTTTGATTTGGTCAAGTTTCTTCCCCGTAACAAGAGGTCAATGAAGCAACTGTCTTCCCGTCTGAACTGTAAAACCTGCAATTTCAGTTGTAGAGTCCTAGCAGTGGAGTTATTGTTTAATCTCTTCACAACCCTTTTTTCTTGATTTGTGAATTATTTGCATACTGGTGACCAAAAATGATTAATTTGATCACGGCTGTTTCTACCATAACACCTTTTGCTCTACAGTTTTGAGGTCAGGTTTAGCCTTTTAGTAAGTAGAAATGTCGTCACTAAACTCACTTCACATCTGCAATTATGTCCATTTGACAGCTTTTATAGGACGTGCTAGAAATATTAATGAGCGAGTTCCCTTTCACGCCGTTACACATTGTGTACTTTCTACACCCTGCCTCTATGTAGCCAAACATTATCACTTAAGATTATCGTAACTACAATAAAAGTCAATGGTCAACTAAAGTAGAGTTTTAATTAATTTGACCTTTGTTTTGTGTTCTTAAAACCTCCCACTGTGCAAAAAAAGAAAAACGGAGGAAAACAGATTGGTTTTATAGACGCCAGTGATATTATATCTACTAAAGCAGAGCGGAAAGGCAACACAAACACAGAAGCCATTAAACCTGTTTAACACTTTGTTATACTTAATGAGGCCTGATTACAGAGATCACATAGGATGTAACTTCTTTGTCTACTACATTATTACGTAGGATGTGCAGTAGGGCATGTTTTGATTTAGGATGGGTCAGATTGAAGGTGGTTTATTCCTGGATACTTCGTTTTTTTTATCCAAATGGACTAGTAAGATACATGTCCAAGGTCTAAGCAGCAGAAAATACTGTATCTTTATTCAAAAGGAAAATCCCAGAGCGGGGAGTTCACAGACTTCTTTACCACTAGAGAGGAAAAGTCATTTTGGGCAGACAATTGACATTTGTGAGACCACCAAAACACTTCTGAAGATGCAAGGTTTCAATTTTCTAGATTTGATAATGCCATGTGAAAAAATCCCTGCGTTATAGACAAAGTGCCAATGTCACATATTAATAAATACATATTTGGTTTACAGCAAATAGTTAAGTGAGAATACTTGTTTTATACCTGGCTAGATGCAGGCATAAGACACAAATCCCATCCGTCTGATTTTATATATGACAGTAACGATATGATAGTACCCCAATCACGTTATTTGTCAGTTTTTGCCACGGCCATTCCTCAGCAAGATTCATTTACAGGAAATGTGCTGTCATTTTTCAACCCTATGTCAGGGGGGGAAGTAGGGTGGGCATGAAGTCAGCATTGAATCTCTACGCTTCCTTCGTTTTTCTCTTTGCAACTTTGTATAAATCCATTTTATTATCTGTTTGTTTGTTGAGAAAGGAAACGTGAGAGAATGGTTTTGTAACCGTTATGTGAGTTTGACAGTTCCTGTTGAAGTGAAATTGCCATATTTGGACACAGGATGTGATGATGGGTAGGAGAAGCAACAGGTAGAAAAAGAGGACCTGAGTTTATTATTTTAACTTTCAAAAGGTGTGTGTGTGAGTGTAGTAAAGTGAACTTTCTGTTTCAGTTCTGTTTTTTGGGAAGGGGTCAAAGAACCCCACCCACTGTCGTTCCCTTGAGGTCCCTTAATGAACAGTGCTTTCAACTTTTAAAATAGAAATAATAATAATAATAATAATAATAATAATAATAATAATAATAATAATAATAATAATAATAAATGAAATCCATTGGGAAATAGAACCAAAAAAAATACTCAAATGTTTTTGCCGATTCGTGGAAAAGATTAATTGAGAATATTTCTTTGGCTTTGTTTTTTTCCCAACTTCAACTCATGAGTGGGTAGCTGCAATGACTGGCAATTATGGTTGTTAACCACAGGAAATGCTATGGCAGCTGTACGTCAAGCAAGCTAACAAAACAGTTTTCCTTTCAATGTGCGGACAATCTGACAAAGATCATTCATCTGGATAAACAACCCAAAGAGAAAGAGTAAACCCTCCAAACTTCTGATAAACCTCTCTAAACGTATACACACCCGTTAGCTTCTATTCATGTGTTCACACTTGCGAATGAAAGTGAAGCTGAAGCAGCGGAGGAACCGTTGTGGTCGGCAGTCGATGGTGATCAGAAAGAAAACGCAGCTCTGTTAGACAGTTTCTGTTTCCTGAGCAGGACACGAGTTTTACTGCATACTGTATGCTTCTGCTCGGACAGCGGTTTACCCATGACCTTTCCATCTGTCGGGGGGGGGGGGGGGGGGGGGGGGGGGGGGGGGGGGGCTGTGTGTGTGTTTGCGAGTGTGTCTCAGGGAGACCGTGGGACAGATGTTCTGAGGTCTGTGACTAAAACACCCTCAATTCACAGAGCTTTGGTTAGCCACACACACACCTGGCAGCTGTTGAAATCTGTAAAATATCATAACAGATGTTGAGATAGCAGGTACACATTTAAATATTTAATGTGTTGTGGCCCAAAAATAATTGAACAAAAGGATAAAATGTCCGGCAGTACAAAATGCAATTTCAAAATGCAATTTCTGCATTTTCCTAAGAAATCTAGCAAGCTTAAATATAAGCCACTGTCATGTTGTCTCTATGAAATTCAATGTGATTGTGATTCATCAGGGGATTTCTGCCCCACAGCTGCACATGTTTCAGTTTCTCTGGTCAGTCTACATGTGGCAGTCAGCTCTTGTGAATCCACAGACAGGCGGTTAACAAACACAGACGTCACAGATAACAGAAATATTCTCTGAAAGCCTTTTATTTTGTACTCAGCAATGGGAAGTCAGAATACTGGGGGAAGTCACCTTGGGTTGTTTGTTTGCCCTTTGAAAGGTCTTTCAGGCTCTCAGATAAGTCTCATAAAGCTGGAGAAGTATTGAGCAATCGATGTTAGGATTTCTGTCAAAAGTCCATTCTTTGGTTCAGACGATGACAACATATTTTAGAATAAAAAAAAAAAAACCCTGTCATCACTGATAAGCTATCTAACATTTAAAGTGTTGCAATTGATTACAACCCCATTACCAGTAGTTGATCTAGAATCTCTATAATGAATGCCACTTTAAATCACTGTTGAACCCAGACATTGTTTTACATTGTGTGTGTGTGTGAGGGTGTGGGTGTGTCCAGGGAGGAAATATGTTTGAATGAGTCTGGTATGTGAGCAGCTCCGGTGCTTCCCTTCCTGAAAAACAGCTGCTATGATTAGCATCTCTGGCTCACAAACATCAGCAGAGTTCAGGATGGAGAGCTGTTGAGGTGAGAGGGTTCAAAGCCTCAAAACACTTTTATTTTCTTTAAAGTAAACCTGTGTAAAGTCAAAGTTAAACATGGCAGCTTCTCATGTTGGTGGCTTCATGTTGCAGTGAGAGGAAATAGTTTGGGTTAAGTGACAGAGAAGAATTGTATTTCACTTTTTCAGTCGAGGCACTGAGCTAAACCGTAATCTGAGAAAATGGTTGATTTGGGCAAATCTACTGGATTTCAATCATTGTTTTGAAAGAAAGGATTCCCTTGTTGTCCTCTGTTTTCTTTCATATGCTGCCATATATATGATAAACAAAATAAATATGTATGTCATTAAACCAAGTGTTTAGTGTGAAGCTTGTTTAAAATTTCCAACACAGAAAAGAGCGACTATGTAAAAATGGATCACATTATTAGACACTAAAAAATATTATCAGCAGAGTTATAGTTTAAAAATATTATGTATTATACAGTATAACAATATTCTTGTAAATGAATACTAACATTTAAGTTACAAGTTATTTTAGTAATAATTAATTTTCAAAAACATTACTGGTTTCATCTCCAACATGTTGCATCATTCTTTGGAAATTCCGATTTTTCTTTTTTTAAAGCAGTCTCTTTAAAAACATACAAAACTAAAAGAAGTCACATG